>NW_017386002.1:375523-384300 GCF_000237925.1 Schistosoma mansoni
TAGCCACAGCGACCCTCCTACTCGTTGCCGTCACTCCATGCCTAGACCAAGTGCAGCTTGCCCTCACACAGCATAGGCCTAGCTTACAGCAACGGTCCGGTATAGGTCCAACGCTCGAGCGCCATCCATTTTCAGGGCTGGTTGATTCGGCAGGTGAGTTGTTTCAAAAAGTAAAACTAATAAACAATATAGCTAAGGAGATGTGTTGAGTTGCTCTGGTACAACATGTAATTTAAAATCTACTAATAACTATTGATAATTGTTCAGTTTAAAATAAATGAGAGACAAAATTCTCCAGAAAAAATGTAGTTGAACTTACTCCAAATTCTAAAGCTCTTTTAAGATTGACACGATCTTTTTCATCAGTTTTACCATCGGAATATTTAGAATTCATTTGACTTGATACAGATTCAATACTACGACCCATATGTGCATAAGAACGAGCAGTTGATGATAGACTCGAAAGGCGTACACCTCCAATTGAATTACTTGTCGTACTAGAACCATGTGAACCTAGTAACGTGGATCTCTGACCAACACTATCAGTCCCAGTGACTTCATCTTCGTCATCTTCACTGCTAACTTCTTCATCGGAACTTAAAAGTTCAGAATTCGACAGGACACGATTTTGTAAATCAAATATACGTTGACATTCTTCTTTATAACATCGAATTTGTTCACTGATTGATAGACGATTACCACGGGCAAATTTAGCGGACCCTTCTTCTTCACCTTGTTTAGCTCGTTCTGTTGATGTGAAACGGACCATGTCAATAATTTCCCAACTACAAAATAACAGATAAAACAAAATGATGGAAGAGTAAGAGAATAAGAGCTGACTCAATTGACTCATGATCTTAACTATAAAATTACTAAATCTCCACAAAAACCCCCCTTGTGATAATGATCATATGCTCACTAGTGACTGGCTCCTTGAGGTAATTCCTGGAGTTCTAGTGAGAAGTCGTGGCCAGTGGAGCTAATCCATGTCAGGTAGAGACAGGTATCTACCTCAGTACATTGGAAGTTGGTTGCGCAATTTCGTGGATTGGTTGAGGTTAGACATTAACACCGTTGGATGCCGGCCAGCTCAGTGGTCTAGATATTGAGGGCTCTGGCTCGAAACGGGTAGGTCCTGGGTTCGAATCTCGCGAGAGCGGGTTCGTGGATGCGCACTGCTGAGGAGTCCCATAATAGGACGAAACGGCCGTCCAATGCTTCCAGGTTTTCGATGGTGGTCTAGCCTCAATTGACTCATGATCTTAACTATAAAAGTCAAATAAATGAAAAATCAAGTCTTCCCATTGCTAAATCAAAATTTCATCATTGCTTTTTGTGTACGGTTTGGCAATTTTATACTGAGGAACTTGATTTGCTCTCTTTTCCAAACCTTAATCTTTTGCAGCACTAGTAGAATTGACATTTGTTTTCAAGGTCTTGAAATTGCATGCTTGTGCATGAGATTGAGAGAGCTTCAGAGTCGTGCATAATCCTCCACATTTTGGTTACGTAGTTATCAGGTTATCAAGCACTTCATTAAAACCAATTTCAGTGGTCAATAAGGAAATTTGACCCAGTATAGACGGTTCTTTGATGGGAAATCCACAGCTTAAAATTGAAAATGTATCATTTCTGGTTAAAAATTAGACCCTGCCCGCAGCCCCTCTGAGGTTACTGCCGGTTCCAAGCCCAGGTGAATGGGAAGGGTTGGGCATGGGATTGGTGACCCCATCCCGTAGAAAACCAACTCACTAAAAAAACGCCAACCAGAAAAGATTATTCAAAGCCCTGGGAGTTAGAAAGTCTTCATTTAGAAGAGTTATGAGGCCTCATGGTGAAAGCCGAGTTCCTTCCGAAGTCACGAGGCTGATGCCCCTTCTGATAACCAGAGCAGCCATTAATTTAGATACATGGAGTGTTTGCACAATGTGGGAGACCTGGAGAGTCGTTCAAATCGCTGAAGAAATGAAAAGATACAACCTGAAGGTGCTTAGAATCAATGAAACACAGTGGACACAGGTTGGACAACAAAGACAAGCTTCATAGGTGCTGCTGTTGTACTCTGACTATGAAGAAGGAAATACTTCACAAACACAAGGCTTTACATTGGTGCTTCAAAACAAAGAAAGAGAGTATTACAATGGACGTCATTCAATGCCGTGCGCCTAACAACGACCACAATAAAGACGTTAAAGATCAATTCTACGATAGGACTCGAGAAGTAAGGGAGGAGCTGATATAGCATCCGATCATCATTTGCTGGTCGCCAAGATGAAATTAAAACTTAAGAAGCGCTGGACAACGGCACGGACAACATCACAAAAGTTTAATACTGCCTTTCTTCGAGATGCTGACAAACCCAACAAATTCAACATAGCCCTCAGTAACAGGTTCCAGGCCTTTCATGATCTACTCAATGGAGAGGGAACGACCATGGAGAACAACTGGAAAGGTATCAAGGAGGCAATCATTTCAACATGTCAGGAGGTTCTGGGCCAAAAGAAGCGCCACCACAAAGAATGGATCACTGTTGGTACACTGGATAAAATTGTAGAAAGAAGGAACAAAAAGGCAGCAATCAATACCAGCCGAACAAGAGCGGAAAAAGTCAAGGCACAAGCGGAATACACAGAGGCAAACAAGCAAGTGAAGAGGAGCATCCGAACCGATAAACGTAAATATGTGGAAGATTTAGCGATGACAGCGGAAAAGGCTGCAAGAGAGGGAAACATGAGACAACTGTATGATACAACAAAGAAACTTGCTGGAAATTACCGTAAGCCAAAAAGACCAGTGAAAAGCAAGGAAGGCAAAGTAATCACCAACATTGAAGAACAACGAAACAGGTGGGTAGAACACTTCAAAGAACTCTTGAATCGACCAGCTCCACTGAACCCACCCAACATCGAAGCAGTAACCACAGACCTCCCTATCGATGTTGGCCCACCAACAATTGAAGAGATCAGCATGGCCATTAGACAAATCAAGAGCGGCAAGTCAGCGGGACCAGACAACATTCCGGCGGAGGCACTGAAGTCAGATGTAGCAACAACTGCCAAGATACTCCACATCCTCTTTAGTAAGGTTTGGGATGAAGAACAAGTACCAAAAGACTGGAAAAACAGACTTCTGATCAAGATACCAAAGAAAGGCGATCTCAGCAAGTGCGACAACTACAGGGGCATCACTCTTCTCTCAATACCAGGAAAAGTCTTCAACCGAGTATTGTTAGACAGGATGAAGGATTCCGTGGACGCCCAACTTCGAGATCAACAAGCTTGATTTCGTAGGGATAGATCGTGTACAGAACAAATCGTAACTCTACGTATCATTGTGGAACAATCAATCGAATGGAATTCATCACTCTACATCAACTTCATCGACTGCGAGAAGGCATTTGATAGCGTAGACAGGACGACACTATGGAAGCTCCTTCGACACTACGGCGTGCCTGAGAATATAGTAAATATAATTCGGAACTCCTATGATGGACTAATTTGCCAAATCGTTCACGGAGGTCAGCTCACCGACTCGTTTGAAGTAAAGACCAGTGTTAGGCAAGGTTGCTTACTCTCACCCTTTCTCTTTCTCCTGGTGATCGACTGGATTATGAAGATGTCAACATCTGGAGGAAAGCACGGGATACAGTGGACAGGCAGGATGCAGCTTGACGATTTAGACTTCGCGGATGATCTGGCTATTCTTTCACAAATGCAACAACAAATGCAGGAGAAAACGACCAGTGTGGCAGTAGCCTCAGCAGCATTAGATCTCAATATAAACAAAGGGAAAAGCAAGACTCTCCGATACAATGCAATATGCACCAATCAAATTACACTTGACTTGAAGCTTTGGAGGATGTGGAAACCTTTATATATCTGGGCAGCATCATTGCTGAACATCTGGAACTCAAACAACTGTCAACCAACACGAAAGTCAGCATTTTCAATACAAATGTGAAGACAGTTCTACTGTATGGGGTGGAAACGTGGACAACTACGAAAACCATCATCAAGAAAATACAAGTGTGTCAACAGTTGTCTATGCAAAATAATTCGCATCCGTTGGCTAGGCACTATCAGCAACAACCTACTGGGGGAGAGAACAAACCCGATTCTATTGGAGGGAGAAATCAGGAAGAAGCGCTGGAAGTGGATAGGACACATTAATGAAATTACCCAACTGCGTCACAAGACAAGCCATGGAATCCTGAAGGCCAAAGGAGAAGAGGAAGACCAAAGAACACATTACGCCGAGAAGTAGAAACAGACATGAGAAGAATGGACAAGAATTGGATAGAACTAGAAAAGAAGACCCAGGACAGAGTGGGTTGGAGAAAGCTGGTCGGCGGCCTATGCTCCATTGGGAGTAACAGGCGTAAGTAAGTAAAGATTAGCAGATTACAAATTCCCAGAATAGACAGTTTATGACCAGTAATACTTGAAATGGAAAATTTTGTAGGTATAATTATAGTATTAGCTTTCCAACCTAAAAGATATACTTACTACTACCAGTGTCAGCAATAAAATCGTGGAAAGTGCCTCAGAACATATATAATCGTTTTTTAATATGAAGTACATAAAGTTGTGAATAAGGATAATGCATGATCATAAGAATCAACCTAATTAACAGGATCTGAATGATAAAGTTCAGTATTAACTGCAGAGAAAAAAATAGTAGTTTCACGAACTGACTAGATGCACCCAATCTTACCACGCTTAAAGAATTTAGCATTACGAAATACACATGAATTACGTGAGTGAATGTAATGTTAAAGAGTATTTGAATTATAGTATGAACTAGCAATCCCAGCAATAACGCAATTTCATCAAGAAGTATTAGATGAGCATGAACGAATGTAATGTATTTAGAATTCAAAATGAAAACAGTCATCAAAACAAAGAAATCATTGATTCGTATAAACATAACATCCTCCACAGCTTAGGTTGGATTGTAAGTGTCTGTAATCGATTGTATGTCTTCTTCTTAAGTTCATCTTACATCTGTCCGATAGTGTATTGTATATAGACCCCGTATTATCTGGGTCCTGGAATTGTATTTGATCAACATGTCGGTTATGTATGCTGAAGTCATTGATATCTAGGATTCGCACCGTAGATTTTTCAACATTCTTCACCACGATCCCCGTGGCTGATCGAAGATCATTCCCACGATAATATGTAACTTCTTCAGAATCCAAACACCTTATATTCGAACGTAGAATTCTTCCCTTTTATAGCTTTGATGGAGTCTCTTTCGCCACAGAATGTTTAGCATTTCTATATTGAAGTAGACATGTATCTCCTCCCCTCTCCAGTTCGTTAAATGTTGAAGCAGCAATAGAGTCAATAGAAATTTTTAACGTCCTGACGAAATTTCTGTCTGGCATTAAAACAAGGGTGTCTGGAAGCAGTAAACAGATGCCTGCACCCTCTACCATTCAACCAATTAGTGACAACATCCGCGACGAAATGAGAGCCATTATTGGTCACTAACATCATGGGAAACCCTTCTTGACTAAACACCCTCCTTAATGCTTGAACTGTGAAGTCAGAATTCGGCGAAGTTTTGAAAAAACTACAAGTCACTTAGAAAAAATAATAAATAACTACAAGTGAATAATATTTACCAAGAAATGGACCACAGTAGTCTGCATGAAAACTGGACGGGAAATCTACGTTTCAGATTAGCATTCCAACCTCCCCATATAGCACTGAGTATACATCCAAAGTATCTACGAGTTTCTCCAATGAGATCTGGACGTCTCACCGGTAACGGTTGCACTAACAAACAGTCTGAAGTATTAACAGGTCTATCTTATAATGATTGTCGAGAAATGTATTCGACGTGTTGAATTTGTTTTGCACTCCTGCGCTGAACCGTATAGTCATAGGCACTGAAAGCAATAATCCATCGTTGAACCATAGCAGATGAGGAACATGCTAAGGATTTTTTAGGATGATAAATGAACTTTAAAGCTTCATGATCAGTGACAATAGTAAACTTTTTTCCAAATAAATACTTATGAAGTCTTTTAAGAGCTCAAAACACAGTTAATGCTTGTCGCTGAGTTTGCGAATAACCTTGTTCAGTAACAGTAAGTTTGCATGAAACACAGATAGCTGGCCTACCTTCCTGTTCCAAAAGTGCATCAGTACCCACAGGTGATGCGTCAGTAATGAGTACAGAATGTAAACTGAGTGAGTAAGTTTGACGAACAGCATCACTTTGAAGAAATCTTAGTAGACTTAGTAGACTATTATTCCTCACCCCATTTGTATTAATTGGATGTCAAAATATTAAATAAACAGTTGGTATGCAAAGAAAAATTGGGAATAAAAAGAGAATAGCACTGAAGAGCACCCACTAGTGAACGTGATTCTGTGAGAGTTTTTGGATACGGTGCATTTGTCAGTGGGACTAGTCGTTTCATATCTGGTCTAAAACCATTACCATCAACTTAGCATCCAAGGCATTCAAAACTAGATACACAAAATGAACACTTATTTGGATTCACTGTGATATTCCTCTCAAATAAACGACGCAATTAGGCAATAAGATTACGCTCCCGTAAACGACTTGCTTCCTTTGATAGCTCCTAAACCAGAAGGCTGTAATTAGTCCAGATGAAGTATATTTATTGGCGATCTCGTCGTACGAGAAGAATACGGAGACGTTCCAAAGAGTACGGGCAAAAAAGAGCAGAGCGTAACAAAGTTCGAACGGACAAGATGGACAACGGAACGAAAAGTGGTTCTGGTACAGTTAAACAAAACGAGTACAGTAAAACAATCACTGGCACAATTGGTTATAATAATAATTTTTTCTATTGTGCCAATTGCATTCTCGTCGAGAAAAGTAGGTCACTATAATCTAAAAGGATTTGAAGCTAAACATCTTTTAAGTCAATATTGGAGAACACTTTAGAACCATGAAGTCGATGTAGAATATCTTCAGCCTCTACCGTCGTGCACGTCTGCTTCAACAAACGGGAGTTCAGTGTTACTCTATAATTTCCCCATATTCTAGGGGTCTTGCCATCTGACTTCAATGGCATAACAATAGGAGTATTCCATACTGAGGACTGAATCGGTTCAATTATACCTTTAGTTCAATGATTTATGTACCGCTTCTCGAAGACCATAAGGAACTATTCGTCTTTTAAGAAAGATTGAAGCACCCTGTACTTGAAGTTTTATAGGCTGATTTTTCATACCTTCACTACACTTAGCACACACAGCTATCAAATCTTTAAGTAAAGCATCAGAATTCTCTGTAGAAACTAGTAAAGACAATTCCATTTTAAGCCTTTTTAAATTTTTATAACCCTAGTATTGACAGTCCTATTTCACTCACTAAAAATTCACAAGGTATATATGAAGAATTATCATTTCTTATTAGCAATTCGCAACATCTTCGTATGGGTAGTCTTTGTCCAGTCATTCCCAATATTGAGACCTCAGTGGGTCTTACCATAACGTTAGGATCTAAAGATTTCATGTTCTTCAATGAAATAATGGACTCTATACTACCTGTGTCCACAATAAAGTCATGAAATGAATCAAGGGATGTATATAGTCGCTTTTGAATATTTACCTTTCGAAATGGTAGATAAAGATAAATGATCACTAAGAACAGCCGAATTATTCGGATCTAAGTTACAAGACTTAGTAATACTTGAAGCAAAATGCACAGTAGTTTTGCATATTGACTGAATATGTCCTAACTTGCCACATTTAAAACAATTGTAATTGGTATCTATACCTGTTGCAGATACATTTGTTCAGGTGTATTGTGCATATATTTATATGTTTGATTTTGGTATCACATATTTACGATATTCCCTACTGTACTATACAAAGTTTCTGCCAACGATCGTTTTCTTAACACACTTGAAGTGAGGTGTATCCCTGAATTATCATCTGATCCAGTCTTATTGGTATTAATGCAAATTCGGGATTTTACAGTCGTAGTTATGCTATTTAAGATAAATATAAAGGCTTTATATTTAAGCCCCCAAATTCCCTGGTATGGCGGAGAAAGGGAAGGATCCACCCTCTCTATCCCAATGCCCTCACATGGCCCCGCGTATACAGCCTCTGCCACACAAGTCCTACTCACTCCTTTCTCGTGGCATCGGTATTGTTTACGAAATTGAGAGGACGAAAAGCGAATGTCTGCTGCTTTAACCGAGTTAGTGGACACAGAAAGTCCACCTAGGGGAGTTGGAAAACCTTGATTTCAAACCAATGGTGCACATGGGCTCCAGTATCCTGAGGGGACAAATAGTCTATGAACCGATCATTGGTCACCGGTTACCATGGGACTGCATCTCTTCACGATGCTCTACTGCCTTGTGGATCAGACCTTTAGGTTGAAGGCTTGGGGTTTTGCCCTCTAAGAAAACCATCTGCTTTGGTCTGGTCACCCGGGCAATATCACAGCCCTAACACAATTAAATGAAATGACAATGTTTTGTGTAGCGCATATATATCTGGTGACCACTTGTATCAGTATTTATGTATTCAAATAATAAATAATAGTAATAAGTCACATATCTAGGAACAATACAGTGTTAACAAAATTATACTTATGTGATGAAATTGGATTCGTATATATATAGTGATATGGAAAATGTTTGTCTATAGGAGGCTAGAAAACATTGTATTACAAAATTGATTCGACAATAAATAACAAATGAGGTGATGTACTAATCAAGGGGGGGGTAAGGAAGAAAATGATTTATGGTTAAGATCATGAGTCAATTGAGGCTAGAC
>NW_017386002.1:384500-385778 GCF_000237925.1 Schistosoma mansoni
TGAGGAGTCCCATAATAGGACGAAACGGCCGTCCAGTGTTTCCAGGTTTTCGATGGTGGTCTAGCCTCAATTGACTCATGATCTTAACTATAAAATTACTAAATCTCCACAAAAACCCCCCTTGTAATAATTTATGGGTCAGATAATAGTTCAATTGAGAGATATGAAGAAAAGTGACAAACACAAAGGTCATAATAATAATAATAATAATAATCTGAGTAATAATCAAGAAAACTTGTATAAGGTGGTAATAATAATAACTGATAATAATCAGATAAAAGTACAGAAAAAAGAAAAAAAAGTACCCAATTAGGGAATTAGGGCCAAGGAAGGGTAAGAGGTTGGACAAATCGTTTCTGCACTCAAAGTTCAGGCTTGAATTCATGGATTGCCAATGCCTCAGCAGTGCATAAAATATTGATTCAACCTCCCTTTGCTCCGGTTCCTTTAACTCTATAGATCTTAAAAGACGTGTCTTTTGGAGCAATGTGTCCACAATTGATCAAATGCTCTTGTATCGAACTGGTTATCTTTTTACATTCACCTTTTAGGAGCCAAGCTGGATAGTGTTCAGAGATACGCTTGGAAAGCGATCGATTTGTGCGGCCTATATAACGTGCTCCACATGAGCAAGTAAATTTATAAATACACATCGATGTGGCCCAAAGAGAAAGATTATCCTTAACACACCCCCGAATGGTAGGCCGGCTAGAGAAAACGATTCGGAGCTTGGCTGTGTAGAAAGATTTATTCAACGTTTTGAAATCCGTTTATTCAGGATTTCAGTAGCCGTGTCTCCCTTGAATTTCATATTCATAAACAAGGTTTTCTTCTGCACTGTCAAAGTTAGTTCTTGCTGACGTCTAGATGTTAAGTTGCTATCGACGAACCTCGGTGGATAACCGTTTTTGATGAGGGTCTGTCGAAGATGAAGTAATTCTTCATTTATTGTGTCACTAGAACAGATTCGCTTAATCCTAGATGATAAAGAGTGAATTAAGTTCCTCTTTCGACTCAGTGGAACCCAACTATGGAAATTTGTGTATTGTCCATTCCAAGTGGGTTTTCTATACGTAGATCTTTGTAAATAACCATCAGGCAATCTTTTCAAACGGACATCCAGAAAATGGAATTCGTGGTTCGATTCTGCCTCTAAGGTAAATTGAATTGAAGGGTGACAGTTATTGAAAATATTTAATATTTCATTGTGGTCCAGATACGTCATCACAAATAATGAAAGTATCATCCAATATATCTTTTATATAAATGAAATTCTCG
>NW_017386002.1:385978-398076 GCF_000237925.1 Schistosoma mansoni
GCATCCAACGGTGTTAATGTCTAACTTCAACCAATCCACGATTTTGAGCGACCGTTCACCAATGCCATCAGTGAGTTGATATCTCACAACAGACCTGGATGAACTCCACTGGTCACTGCTTCCCACTAGAACTCCAGGACATGTATCTTGAAGTCAGTCACTAGTGAGCATATGATTATAATCAGAAGGGGATTTGTGGAGATTTCAGTTGGATGCCAGCTCAGTGGTCTATCGGTTAAGGGCTTCGGCTCGAGACTGGTAGGTCCTGGGTTCGAATCTCGCGAGAGCGGGTTCGTGGATGCGCACTGTTGAGGAGTCCCGTAATAGGACGAAATGGCCGTCCAGTGCTTCCAGGTTTTCGATGGTGGTCCAGCTTCAATCGACTCATGATTTCAAATCTGAGTAATAATCAAGAAAACTTGTATAAGGTAATAATAATAATAACTGATTAGAGTTTAAATGTAAAATAGTAATTTAAAAAACAAAAAAACTGATAATAATCAGATAAAAGTACAAAAACAAAAAACAAAAAAAACGTACCCAATGAGGGAATTAGGGCCAAGGAAGGGTAAGAGGTTGGACAAATCGTTTCTGCACGCAAAGTTCAGGCTTGAATTCATGGATTGCCAATACCTCAGCAATGCATAAAATATTGATTCGACCTCCCTTTGAACCGGTTCCTTTAACTCTATAGATTATTTTAAAAGACGTCTCTTTTGGAGCAATGTGTCCGCAATTGATCAAGTGCTCTTGTATCGAACTGGTTATCTTCTTACATTCACCTTTTAGGAGCCAAGCTGGATAGTGTTCAGAGATACGTTTGGAAAGCGATCGCTTTGTGCGGCCTATATAACGTGCTCCACATGAGCAAGTAAATTTATAAATACACATCGATGTGGCCCAAAGCGAAAGTTTATCCTTAACACCCCCTCGAATAGTAGGCCGGCTAGAGAAAACGATTCGGAGCTTGGCTGTGTAGAAAGTTTTATTCAACGTTTTTGAAATCCGTTTATTCAGGATTTCAGTAGCCGTGTCTCCCTTGAATTTCATATTCATAAACAAGGTTTTCTTCTGCACTGTCAAAGTTAGTTCTTGCTGACGTCTAGATGTTAAGTTGCTATCGACGAACCTCGGTGGATAACCGTTTTTGATGAGGGTCTGTCGAAGATGAAGTAATTCTTCATTTATTGTGTCACTAGAACAGATTCGCTTAATCCTAGATGATAAAGAGTGAATTAAGTTCCTCTTTCGACTCAGTGGAACCCAACTATGGAAATTTGTGTATTGTCCATTCCAAGTGGGTTTTCTATACGTAGATCTTTGTAAATAACCATCAGGCAATCTTTTCAAACGGACATCCAGAAAATGGAATTCGTGGTTCGATTCTGCCTCTAAGGTAAATTGAATTGAAGGGTGACAGTTATTGAAAATATTTAATATTTCATTGTGGTCCATGTCATCATCACAAATAATGAAAGTATCATCCATATATCTTTTATATAAATGAAATTTCTCGATTATTGGACGAAGTGCTGAATTTTCTAGATTGGCCATGAAACAATCAGCCAAAAGAGGACCCAATGGAGAGCCCATTGCAACTCCATCTGTTTGTCTATAGAAACCATCATTAAATTTAAATTGTACATTGAGCGTGCATCGTAGGAGTAGTTCTTTAAGATAGTGTTTTGGGATACATATCTTCAGATTATTATTTTCCATATAGTCACATAAAAAACAAATAGTTTCTGTGAAAGGAACATTTGTAAACAACGACGTGACATCTAATGAGAGCATTTTCTTACCCATTACGTTGATATTTCTGATTGAGTCGACAAATTCAAAGGAATCAAGAGCATTGTATTTGTTGAAATGATTTTTAACAGGTTGTAAAATGTCAACTAACCATTTAGCAATAAAGTGATATGGAGAGTTGTTCATATCAAGTATTAGACGTAAAGGGACATTATTCTTATGAACTTTTGGGAGTCCATATAGTCTAGGTATGACAGAATTCGATGGTTTGAGATGTTCAAAGAGGTCACAATTGATAATGTACTCATCTTTCATCTTCTTTAGGATTTTAATTAGCAACTGTTCGGTTTTTTCAGTTGTGTCATTTTGGACGGTTTCTTTAGAGAATTTGACCGGATCAGATAGTATCGAAGATATTTTGGAAATATAGTCAGGGCGATCCATAAGTACAATTCCTGCACCCTTGTCTGGGCGACATAACACTAAGTCATGATTTTTCCGAAGATCAGATAATTGAGATTTATGTTTGTTTGTGAGTAAGCGACTAACTATAGGGATTTTATTTACATATTGATTACAACAGTCTACAAGAGTTGTTTTGAAATGCTCAAAATCTTTATTAGATACTGGAATAAGGTCATTTGTTTGACGGATAAAGACTTTCAAACTGGATTTTAGCGTTCAATTCATTAATGTTAGTATACGTACTACAAAATTTAGGACCAAAGGATAATGCTTGTAGCTGAATAGTCGATAATGTTATGCTTGAATAATTGAAAACATATTTCTCTGGCGATTCGGGAAAAGAAGCTTGAGTCTCCGTCTGTTTTAAACTTTTCATTAATTTCAAAGTCATATCTTCCGTACGATTTTTGTTAACAGTATCAATGTAGTCCTTGAATTTGAAACGTTGATCTTCTGACAAATCAAATAACGTGTGTGAACGTAATGAGATATTCCGTTCCAATTCTGGGATTCTATATATATATATATATATATACGCATGTACAGCTTAAGTAAATGAAAATTTTCTTCACTGAATTCTCTTTTTCTTATTCAATGAAAATTTAGTATTTTCATAGTTGAAAGCGTGAGTCAGTTGAAGCTAGACCACCAGGAAAAACCTGGAAGCACTGGACGGCCGTTTCGTCCTATCGTGGGACTCCTCAATAGTGCGCATCTGCGACCTCGCCTCGCGAGATTCGAACCCAGGACCTACCAGTCTCGCGCCAGAGCACTTAACCGGTAGATCACTGAGCCGACATACGGTAGTGTTTATGTTGAACTCCAACCAATGCATGAAGTTGAGCAACCGTTCACCAATTTTTAATTTATGGGTTAGCAACTGGATATTCGTGAAACTCATTTTAAATCTAAACGATAATACATAGCGGATAGTGATTAATTTAAAGTAATTATCAAATTAAACTCATCTAAGAGCTCTTTATCTTTTCCTTGGATCAATTTAATACATTATTTTTACAAGTGAGCAATCCATGATTTCTGGTAAGCGTTTTTTAGCGAATTAGTTTTCTACGGCATGGGGTCGCTAACGCCATGCCCAATCCTCCTTCTCTACCCAGGCTTGGGACCGGCAGTAGCCCCCAGAGGAGCTACAGGCGGAGTTCATGAAATTCCAAGAAACAGTTCACAATTCAAAAGGATCTATCTATAAAAGATCTTTATTGAACATAAAGAATTTGAAACTTCTTATTAAAGATTAGGAATAATGATGTAAAAAGTTACGTTTACATTATCCGAATGGCTTAAAACATATTTCACAACAATAAACTGTTCAAAGCAAAAGAAAAAAAAGAAAAAATCCTTAGAGTATCCGCACTTCATTATAAATGTTCATCAAACTGACTAAGCTAATACACAATAGCTCATTATAGAAGTTAACTATCATACTGATCATTAATAGTACTTTAGTTGATAGGGTCGGTTATTTTTTCTTTGTTTTTAATGTGTCTGAGGAGTCGCTCAACTGATTTATGCTCGAAATCTGATGACATGTAGTGAACATATAAAGACTGCTAATATAAACTTATTTGATCATAGAAATAAAGTAAAATAGTACATTCACTTTGTATTGTTTGTTTGAACTGAATTGAACAGTATTGAATGTCAGTTAATCAGTATATTACTATTTGAATACATTTATAATACAATATAATTAAGTATTTATAACTAACAGATATACTTAATTAACAAAGTTATATAATTAATCTTTAAGATATGATTCTATATCATTATATGATTTTAATAAATCAATTGACCGTATGCCAATTTGTTATGATTTTATGTCCAGCTTTGATATGCTTGAAGTAAATCGATTCCGCGGTAACGAACGAAAGCCAATGACACAATGACACGATAAGCTATTCTAATCTGTTGTCCCAGGACCCGCTAACTTGATGAAGAAGTCCAAGGCAAGTAGGGGAATATATATGTATTCCGTAAGCAGCCTAATACAAGCAATCAAATAAGGGAAAAAGTCAAGCGCATTTATACAGCAACAAATTGTCCTTGAGCATCATTAATAAATAGCACACACTAAGAAACAATGGACCAATAGCGTTTAAGATAGTTTACAAGTGGGAATTATGACGTGAAGGTAAAAAGAGAGCGTTTGGCGCGAAAACAGCTAAATTCAAATTTCCAAAATAAAATTACAAAACTAAGCCATTTACCAAGTAAGTTGTGGGGATTTGACATCCCCAACAAGCTTATATCATGTGATTTATTCAGCAGTCGGAATAGGACTTTTCCAATCTTGGCACTGTGCCAAAACAATGACCGGTATGAGCAGTCTAGCGTTCTTATTCGTCCTTTATTCGCCTAGCCCTTCCAGTTGAGTGCAGAACACCAATAACAGCTTCTGTTATGCGAATCATTTATTTCAAGCATACTCTGTTGATATACCAGACAGACAGACTACATCACACTATAAAATAGAAAATAATATTTGTACAGGATCAAGCTAAGAAGTGGCTGTGAACATGGGAGACAATAATCAATAAACTGAATATAATTTAGGAACAGTAAATCGTATAATCATAATAATAATAATCCATAGGTCATAATGAAGCTTATAATAAGATAAATATAGATATACACAATGCAATTACTTAATAGTTAAACCATAAGAATATATATGTAGAATAATCGTCCATTCATAGATCCCTGCAAAGGTATTTGTCTTCATTAGGATAACAACACTTTGTTCCTCTCAGCCCCCCCCCTTCATATTATTTATGAAATATCATTGGTTATATTAAATTTCTCATTTAATCGATTTATTAATGCTATCAGAATACATTTGATTAATTTAATTTGTATTAAATTAAATGTAGATCTTTTATTTAATTGATCTATTAAAGAGATAATACATTGTGTATTATAAATATGAATTAAATCATTATATCCTAACTCTTTTATTAATAATTGAATTAAATATGGATATTGACTTGTTAACCAATCTATAATAAATAATGAACGAATAATTGTTGCTATAGATTGTTCTTGTTTTTGTTCTATATTTGAAGTTGATATAAGAACAGAATAAACAGCCGCCGCCGTCGTCATCGTCGTCGTCGTCGGCGTCGGCGTTGTTGTAGTAGTTAATGAATAATTTCTTACTTTTGAATGAATTATACTAAATGTTGTATAAGAATGTGATAAAAAACAATCTAATAAATAAAGAATTGATTTTTTTGATTTAATAATTATTCGATGAATAATTTGTTTAATCCAATCTTCTTCTTGATGAATAGTTCTTGTATTGTTATTGGTTGTTCTATTTAATACAGATGATGTATTTGAAATAAGTTCAGTAAAGAAATAACTAATTTGATAATTTAATTGATGTATAAATATGCCAATTTCAATATGACTTTTGAAAATACTTCTTAGTGTTGATGTTGTGACGGTATGTAAATCTTTATTGAATACTTCTTGTTGCCATTGATTAACACATATAAATTTTTTACTCATTATATCCTATATGAAAGAGAAATTTAGTGAAAATAGATATGTTAATGAATAAGAATAAAACAATTTTGAATTCAGTTCACTTAGTATTGTTTGCTTGAATGTTTCCATTGATGGTTAGGATTGAAATACGAACAGGATGCACATATGGCCAATAAGAAATTGATCAATAGCAATCCTAAACATCAATGGGAAGATTCAAAGAAACAATATCAAGTGAATTTAAACTTTACCGCATCGCACAAGCAAGTGGCTACCATGACTCAGTAGCTCAGTGGATAAAACGATGGCATTTGAAGTGAAAGATACTTGGTTTGAGTCCCAGAGTGAAAGCATCGACTCTGAGATGCAGATACATCCAGTTGACGAGCCCCAAATAGGACGAAACACTTGTCATAGATCCCACTGCTAGACTGATGTGTGGGTGAGGATGACAATAATTGGTTGTTTTACTGAGTCAGACATTAGAACCAAACCAGGCGGTATATGGAATAAGAAGTGAAACGGATACAGTTAAACAAATACAGTTATTAATCGACTGTTCTTTGTGTCGGATTTTGATGTGGAAATATATTGACGTTGTAGTCAGGCTAATCTTGTGTTCTTGATCTAAGTTATGTGTTGAAGTCCTGTAGAATAGACACTGAGTGGGAAATCTAGTGTAGATATTCGTCTAAGGTAAATTAGCGTCCCACATACGTGTAAAAAGTGAAAAGACTGTTAGTGTTATAATAAGTATCCTAATTTTATAACATAGACAATATCGAATATGAATTAAGATATTAAAATAGTCTTCATAGTTATGTAATTTAATAGTAGAAGCAATGAGTACATAACAATAAAATAAAAACAACTGATACTGTGTTGTTATATCCCGAAGAGAATTATGAATGGTAACTTTTGAGAACTATTTATGGACCAATCTTATTAAGTAATTAAACTATTCATATTCATGTTCCTTTTATTATAAGCTTTATTTTGACTCATAGACTACTACTGTACGATTTACCATTCATGAGTTATCCCTAGTCTATTAATTAATGCCTCCAACATTCACAGCCACATTTGGCTGAATCTTGTACAAATCTTATTTTCTATTTCATTCTTACGATACAGTCTTTTCGTTTGATATATAAAATCAGTATGTTTGAAATACAATGATTCGTATTGCAGAGGCTGTTATTGGTGTTCTGAACTTAACTTGCCAAGTGCTCTAGACTGTTCGTACGGGTTTCCGTGCGTTATTGGTTCGATCGATAAATCACTGTTTCCCTAGTTGGCGATCTTATCACGTCAATTATTAACTGGGCACACAAGCTATAAGATATAACCATTAACAACCACAACATAATACTTGCCTGTACAGGTTATAAAACACTGCTTATGAATTCAATATAGGAAACTAACATATCAAGAAAAGAATATCTCAAGATAGTTTACTTCATTAACTGACTTTTTATTAGACAACTATGGTGCACTAGAAACGAACAGAAAACTGTTTCATCCTAATAGGCAAATCTCCAATAGTGTCAACCTACAAAACCTTCAGAGGTTTATGCCTGAAACCTCCAGGTATTTCAACAAACACATAATATGTAGACAACTAAGTTACCATCCAATGGTCCATCTTTTTGATTTCTGTTAGTTTTCTATACTAAGAGATTATAATTCAGAAGGGGATTTGTGGAGATTTCAGTATTTTTCAAAGTTGAAATCATGAGTCAGTTGAAGCTAGACCACCATCGAAAACCTGGAAGCACTGGACGGCCGTTTCGTCCTATTATGGGACTCCTCAGCAGTGCGCATCTACGATCCCGCACCCACGAGATTCGAACCCAGGACCTACCCGTTTCGAGCCAGAGCCCTCAACATCTAGACCACTGAGCTGGCCAGCATCCAATGGTGTTAATGTCTAACTTCAACCGATCCACGAATTATGAGCGACCATTCACCAATTGTCTTCAGTGAGTTGTTATCTCACAACAGATGTGGTTGATTCCAATAGTCGAACTCCATAGTAGGACGAAACGGCCGTCCAGTCCTTCCAGGTTTTTGATGGTGGTCTAGCTTCAATTGACTCATGATTTCAACTTTGAAAGATTATCATTCATTTTTACTGGTGATTTTTGTCGCGTACCCACCGGAAGAGAACAAACTTCATCAATATCTGTAAGGTATTGTTTAAATGTAAAGATGTGTTATAGGTAATGATTTACTTTTACTTAAGTACATTCATAGAGATATGAACTAATACAGAAATAGATTATCCTTGACCTGATGCATAAAATAGGTTTAAATCAGGTGACAATAAATTGTTAATGCCTTACATTAAACCATAACTATCATCATGATGTTGATTATAGATGTCAATAATCCAAAATATTCGGAGTGAATATTGTTTAAGATTTGTTCTTTAATGGCGAGACCATAATTTATGGACGAGCCAATCAGAAGCGTTTGAGGGATTTCAAGGTCACGGCGCCGATTTCAGTACCTGATGCTCATGTACGATTGGTTCACAGAGGATTTTAGAGAAGACTTGATAATTAAGCGGCTACAACGAATGAAACTACTAAGAAGTTGCTGTATTTGTAATTACGAGTAATGAATGACTTGTAGACCTTGTGCAGACTACTGTGATGCTGTCCTTCGATGTAATATATGTTGAAGGAAGACGTCTGCTAGAATAGGAACCTTTATCGCTTGATCCAGGTTGAGACTAAGGCATATTATAATAATTTCCTTCAATTGCATAATAAAAGCACCAGTAACATTGGCTGCAATAATCGCAGATGTTACTGAAGCTTCGGCTGTGCAGTAGTATGAGTATTGTAAGGACATATCTATAATAAAAATGATAAACTTACACAACCGAAGTACACACAAACAATAATGAAGCTATGTGGTCGAGGCTGAGAGAGGTTTTACAACCTTGTCATGGCTCCAGAGTCCAACTATTATGGAGATATATGGATGAGTTCCTCCACCTTATGTATTACGATTTTGGAACCCTTGAACCTATTACTAACCTTGACGAGTTTTTGGACCATATAAAAGAAGTGTATCCACTTTAGTTATTTGGTTTCGTATAATATATTTTTACTCTACACTGACTGATTACTGGTTGGCTAACATTTGGCTACATTTTAATACATGTAGATTCCCTAACCTAGAAACTTATCTCTTATAACAGATAACTTATCCACAGAAACTCTCTGAACGTTCAGCACTGTATCCTGACTGTCTTCCAATGAATGAATCAAACAAACTAAAGATATTTAATATTCATAATGAATAACTCACTAATTTTTCCATTTCATATCTTCGTATCCATGCCTCCAATTCAATTTGAAAACAATTAGACTGTTGAACACTTTGTTTATTGAATTCATTTAAAGAGAAATCATTGATTACACATGGTAACTGTATTAATTGTTCAATAAGACGTTGAATAACTCCTTCTAATTTCTTCTTTATAATTATTTCATCCACAGTGATTTTGATTTGATCCTTATTCAATAGGTTAAGATTTCTATTGGATTGTGTGAATATTGTCAGAATATATGAAAGTAATAAATTGATTATTTTCATTAAATGAATAACGAGTTTCATACGATCACTTCTTGTTTGTTTTGATTGAGCTCCTGTAGTGGGTTTATCATGGTTTTCTAGTTCAACAAATATCTGTGTTTCTTTGTTTCCAAGAAAGATTGGTTGAGCGGGTAGTGTATATGTTATCTAAAATAAGAGGATATTTTCTAAGTATCATTTTAACTAGTTTGTAGTAAATCTAAAGATAGTACCATTGTAGTGAAAGAGAACACATGAGGGAACAATTAAATGTATTTGAATACAAAATTACAGAATTCACTTAGTGTTACTTGTTTGAATCTTCCCATTGATGTTTAGGACTGCAACTGGTCATTCTCTTATTGGCATATATTCATACTGTGAGTATTGCTTAGATATAGCAATGGCGTTTGAAGCGAACGGTACTGGGTTCGAGCCTCAGAGTGAACATCAACTCTGAGATGCAGGTACATCCAGCTGATAGGTCCCAAATAGGACGAAGTGGTGGGCGTCCTGGATTCCACTGCTAGCCACTATCCATCTTTGCTTACAAAATTACAGAATGTTTTGGTAAGATCTGGAAACCATACACAGTCAATACTTCATTTGGAAAATACCAGTCAATCGTCTCAGATTTCATTGTTCCTTCATTTCCACATCAATCATTCCCTGTTCTCGTTCTCTTTTCTTCGATCTTCTTAACCTTCTGCCACAAGGCATTTCACTTTCGTCTAATGATACATACTACTTATATATGTCGACATCAGTAGTGCACATCACATTAGGATTGTTATTTCTAAATGAATAAATATTTAGGTTGCCATTAATAATAATAATTGCCGCATATAAAATAAAATGGTAAATGCTGAGAAAAGAATCTTCTTACCTTCACTAGTTAATCGATGAATAGAAACTGGATTAGAGATGGTGATTTCTTTGAGATAATAAAATTCTATTGATCAAGTTGTAATGTGACCATTGGCCAAAATGATTCAATATCCCTGAGAATTTGATTAAGTATAAGCTAGTTGGAAGCAATCAGCAGGAGGCCTTAGATCTAGATATTATTATTCTTCAATATTATATTTTTGATTTAATATAGAATTCTCAGCATTTTTCATCATGCCTACAATTTTGAGGGAACTGATGCTCCCCATGGTGGTTGGATGCACATCATTCACTGTTAAATCTAATGACTATTTAAGTAAAACCTATCACTGGATAATGGATGTTTTAGTCTACTGCTAGATCCCCGTGAAAGTCCGATCAAATATGATGAAACTTATGGATTATAAAAAAAGGAAATCTGACGACTCCATTAAACTGGATGCTATTTTACCTCTATGGAAGACAGACGGCATACTTAAGTAATTTGAGCAACTCTAGTAACGAAACAAAATATCTTGAAAGATCTTACCTGAGTTACAAGAAGTTCCATAACTGTAATGACTTTATTAGGTAATCCTTTACAAGTATACAAAGGATAGTTTTCGAAAACGACTCTTAAATGATTATCCAACTGAATCAACTGTTCATTGATGAGATGAATATAATTGAACTTTGCCCGTCTTTTGTTTATTGATTCATTGATCATTTTAGTTTTATTAATCCAACGATCAAATTTGTTTAAATAGTCATTCAAGGTTAGAATATGATGATCAATTTGAGTATTATTTGTATCCATGGATATTATGGTATCACTTTTAAAGAATGGTTTAAACATATTCATTAACTGTTGTAAATCTTCATTTTCAGCTGTTGTTGAATAGACTATAGTGTTTCTTCTAGTTGCCTTGGCAATTAATGTTTCAATATTATCACCTGATGGAGGTGGTGATGATGATAATGATGAGATGGATTGTTTGTTTGATGTTAGGGGATGTTGAAAATCGGTTAAATGAATTAACTTTGTAACCATATACTTAAATTCATTATTTGATTGATACCATCTATTTATTGCTTTTTGAAAAATATCAAAACCAATAAAATTTGTATCCGTCAAATAGATGTGTAATTTTCGAATGATAGTCATCGTTGGATCATGATAATTTTCTCTAAATATAAAGAAATTAGAAGGGGATTTTTGGTGGATATCATAGTACTTTTAATAGTTGAGATCATGAGTCAATTGAAGCTGGACCATCATGGAAAATCTGGAAGCACTGGACGGCCGTTTCGTTCTATTGTGGGACTCCACAGCACTGCGCATCCACGATCCGACACGCGAGATTCTAACCCAGGACCCAGGAAGTTAAACAATAACACCATCGGATGCCGACTCAATGGTCTAGAGGTTAAGCGCTCCTACTCGAGACTAATAGGTTGTGGGTTCGAGTCCCTTAGGCGGGATCGTGAATGTGCACTGTTGAGGAGTCCCACGATAGAACGAAACGGCTGTCCTATGCTTCCATGTTTTCCATGGTGGTCTAGCTTCAATTGATTCATGATTTCAACTATGAAAATATATGACTCACTTTATGTTTACTTAACTTACGTAACTTTAGAGGATAATATTTCATCTTGTTGATCAATGTTCACATCGTCTTTGATAGGACATTGCTTTTCTTTTGTTTCTATCTTATCTGTAAACTATATTGGAAATTAGAATTCACAAATGAATTGAACTAAGAATTTGCTTTAAAGTAGAAACATTTTGTAGTTGTTTTACATTATGGAATGACTTTATCTGGGTCATCGTTAAAACCAGAAGGCATTGACACAGTTGTTCCCTAACATTGAACCTACATGTTGGTTAATGAAATAACTGATGTTATTTTTCAAAA
>NW_017386002.1:398276-419670 GCF_000237925.1 Schistosoma mansoni
GAAGTTACTAACTTCTAGTCTGAGCCATGTTAGCAGATGCAGACTACTGATTTGTTTATTTTTTTTAATTAAACACATAAATATTGGTATAGAGAAGCACCAGATAAATATGTGCCTCACAAATCTTATCTGATTTGTGTGATGTCTGTGATACTGCCCGGTTGCCCAAACTGAAGCACGTGGTTTTCTTAAGGGGCCACACCCCGAGCCTTTGACCTAAAGGTCTGATCCACAAGACAGTAGAGCGTCGTAAGGAGATGCAGTCCCATGGGAGCCGGTGACCAACAATTGGTTCATACGCCATTTGTTCCATCAGGATACTGGAGTTAGCCCATGTGCATTATTGGTTTGGAATCAGGGTTTTCCAACTCCCCTAGGTGAATTTTCCGTGTCCACCAACCCGGTCAAAGCGCCGTACATTGGCTTTTCGTCCTCTCAATTTCGTAAACAACACCCGTGGTGCGAGAAGGCAGTGAGTAGGACTTGTGTGGCAGAGGCTGTATAAAATATATGTGTATTCAAAATCCATTCTCGTATTCGACTTATTTAACTCCTTTATTTATCAACGTGGATTAAGTCATGTATTACATACGAGGATAAACAGGATGTATATTTTGACAATAATCATTCATACGATCTAAGTTTGGAGTCAGATCCTATCCCCCCTCCATAAATAACCTTTCATTGTGTTTCTGAGTCATGTCACCAGTATGAGTAAGTTGGTTACCTTATAACTCAATTATTATTTGTTTTTTTTTAGTAAAAAACTCATTTAATACTCAATTATAACTACCTCAACATCAGATGTAATGACTTACCAGGATTCAATTCATAAAGAAATGACTGAAATGATAGCTGAAGATAAGGGAATCGTTTTTGAACAAACCAATTGATTTACATTTGAGAAATATTGTCAGTTACTAATATCATTCAAATTTTGCATTTTTTCTAATGTGATGATGAACTTTAGACGAAATACTAAACATATTTTGGTGCTGTTAAGTTCTCTGATTTAGATGGTCTAAACTGTGACTTACTTACGTCTGTTACTCCCAATGGAGCATAGGCCGCCAACCAGCATTCTACAACCCAACATTGTCCGGACATTCCATGTACCTACAAAAATTGTTGCTCTGTTTGTAAGAAGGTGCATCGGCCTCATGACTTACGAAGGAACTCGGTTTTCATTATGAGACGCTATAATTATTCTTTCAACTCCCATGACAGACTTTAAATAGTTTGAATAATTTTTCTGGTTAGCGTTTTCTTAGGGAGTTAGTTTTCTACTGGATGGGGTCACTAAACCCATGCCCAACCCTCCTCTTTTATCCGGGGTTGGAAGCGGCAGTGGCCCCCGTAGGAGCTACCAGCACAGTTCTAAATTGTGAAGCTTTCATTTTTGTTTTGAATAAAACCAAGCTCATATACCAGGAAAAAAATCACTCTGTCATATGTGGGAACCACGTCAGAAATCACCATAAGGATCTCAAAACCTTTTCGGATCAATATGCTCCACAAACAATCACAATCACTTTATTCCATTTTATGCAGACCAAAAGACACAACAGTGAAAGAATACAAATACAACTTCAACTACAAATTAGATTAAACCAACCTACAGAAAAATTACTTGAACAAATTAGACTCCCCATTCACTTATGCACACACTAGTAAAAACGATCATTGAAACGTCATGATACTTTATCGTTGACCAACCGTGGAGATGAACTCAACTGTGAAAACTTCAAAATTGTCAATCGAGAGAATCTTCAAAATGATAGAGAAGTTCTAGAAGCGTGATGTAAAAGTCAGTCAACAGTGTAGATCTAATCAATCAATCTATACACCGATTAGCTACACTATAGGGATTTAATCAACCATGAGATCAAAAGGAATACAAAGAAAATCGGTTCAAAACACAAAGGAAAAAGTCATTTCAATGACATAATTTAGTGTTTATGCAATAACTGAACAGCCCATTTCAAAATGAAATAGGCTCTCATGGCAACGTCCAGAACGACAGCTTCAAAGAACTCAACTACACTAAAATCATCCACTTGAACTAAAAGTCTTTCCCATCATTACAAAACCCATTGTTGAAACTCTTCATGGATCGGTTGAAGTTAGACAATAACACCATTGGATGCCGGCCAGCTCAGTGTTCTATCGTATAAGTGCTCTGGCGCGAGACTGTTAGGTTATGGGTTCAAATCTCGCAAGGCGGGATCGTAGAAGTGCACTTCTGAGGAGTCCCATAATAGAACGAAACGGTCGTCCAATGCTTCCAAGTTTTCCATGGTGATCTAGCTTCAATTGACTTATGATTTCAATTATGAAAACTCTTTTTATCCACAATAACTTACCTTCACTTTTTGTTTCGTTTTCTTTACAGATTTACCACCTTTACGATGTTGTTGATTTAATTTACTCACAAATTCAATACATATATGATTATAATTTCGTGTAATTTGACATGTTAGAAACATAGCTAAATCCCCAATACATTCAATACCTAAAATTGACTTTAAAAGGAAATCCATTTGTCTTATCTATCATACATTGAAATGTATTACATTGTCTAATTGTCTTTGTGGATGATTCATTGTATATAACCATTGTTGACCAATGATAAAATGTTTAAATTCTGGTTTATCACTGTCTAAGTGACATATAGAGCCAGACCAGAATAGTAAATGATCAAAATCATCTTTATCTAATTTACATCTTAATATTCTTTCAATTGCATAACCATTTTTATACATTGTATAGTTACAATAGTAAAAAGTATGTTTGAATAGGAGAATTGGTCAATAAATAGATAAATTAGAGGACTATTGTACTTTGAATCAAGTTTATCAATTGATTTAACCAATCAAAACATCATGGATACAATTAACATATCAGCTGATTGAATAAACATCATTTCTAGTCATCTGATTGGTTGTTGTGGGATTTTGTATATTTGAATCTAAATTCTTTAATTGAATTTAATCATAAAATGAAACTGTAATCTTAATATTATAGAAAAGATCAAAATCATAGATTTGTAGTGACCTACTTTTCTTGACGAGAACGCGATTGGTATAATGGAAACAATAAGTATTATAACCAATTGTACTAGTGATTGTTTTACTGTACTCACTTTTGTTTAACTGTATCAAAATCACTTTTCGTTCCGTTGTCCATCTTGTTCGTTTGAACTTTCTTACGCTCTGCTCTTTTTACCTGTACTGTTTGGCACGTCTCGGTATTATTTTGATACCACGAGATCGCACATAAATATACTTTATCTGAACCAATTACAGCCTTCTGGTTTTTGACTTATCGAAGGAACCAAGTCGTTTTCTGGCGCGTAATCTTATTGTAGTGGTGATCATAGTTAATCGAGACTCGACGCCATCTACAGATTCATGGCTAAGTATTGTAAAACTAAGTCTCACAATTTTTAATTAAAGTCATGTTGCAAATTGAATTAATCGAACAAAATTATGGTTATTGCTTACTTACATACGCCTGTATCTCCCAATGGAGCGTAGGCCGCCGACCATCATTCTCCAACCCACTCTGTCCTGGGCCCTCCTTTCTAGTTCTATCCACCTGTTGTTAATTCTTCTCATGTCTGTCTCCATTTCTCAGAGTAATTTGTTCTTTGGTCTTCCTCTTCTATTTAGGCCTTCAGGATTCCATGTGGGGGCTTGTCTTGTGGCGAAACTGGGTGATTTCCTCAATGTGTGTCCTATCCACTTCCAGCAATTCTTCCTGACTTCTTCCTCCACTGAAATCTGTTTTGTTCTCTCCCACAGTAACTTGTTGCTGATAGTGTCTGGCTAAAATTATGATTATGTAAGTCGATAATCCAATAAATCAATCTCGTGTCAGTCCTAACTAATATAGGCATGGAACAGTTATAGGAACTTTCAAATCTCCGGATTTTGCATTATGCTAATGATCTATCACTTAATAAGAAGACGTATGACAGCAATGATTTTACTAAAAATTATGAAGTAAGATTGTATTGTGTTGTTTTGGGATATGATAGTATTTGACTACAGAAGTTTACCTTAAGTCACAAAGACAGTAAATTTGGTATTATTCCCAGTGCGAGAATAAAATGACCAACGGACCGAATCTACGAAAGAATCAGTTTTCATTAGATATTGACGAACAAATAGCTACATTCTGGTGAAATTATTCTGTCCCTATATCATAATTTTCAGACCATTCTAATTGCTATCATAAACAATTATGAAGAACAATTGGAAAGAGATTAAAGAAGCAATAACTTCAAAATGACAGATGCTGGGATTGTAAAGTTCGGATTGCGAAACGAAGCTCCGAATACATCTTACCATTGAATAGCACAGATAATTAAGTCACAAGCACACCAAGTGGATTCGAGCAGAAATGCTGGTGAGGGCTAGCGAGCGAATGCAAACACTAATTAAGAGTTGAATGAAGAATCGAATGAATCAATAACATTCAAGCACAATTATATGTATGGTAAAGCGAATGATTCTTCCAGCGAATCTAGCAACTAACACTCAAGCTAGAAAGAGGGATGCAAAATGTGATCAAGCAAATATGTTCATACGGACACGATAATACTAATATCAAGATCTTCACAATGCTATTATGCTGTTAAATAAGTTATTTGAAAAGTTTAAAAAACTAAACAAGAACAAACTTAATTGTAGGAAATGTACTTTAGATTGATATAAGGTAGAACAAATAAGCAGCAATCAATAGGGCTTCTTACTCTCGTCATTTCTTTTTATCCAGCTGTTTGACTACATTACAGAGACCTCCATATCTCAGAACAAGCACGGAATGCAGTAGACAGCTCAAGAAATGTCCAAGTGTTTATCACATGGTTACATTGTATATTAATATGACTTACTTCAGTTATCGATTGTTCACTGAATAGAATTTTTTTTCTTTAATTTCACTGTGTCGTCCATTGTTCAGACATTTATCGGTTTAATTTTGCATAAGTGTATATGATCGGAAGTGTATTGCTAATAGCTGGATAACTCGTTTTATTTAAACTAAATGCAATGTAAATAAGTATAGATATTAAAAGGACAAATGGTAGTACAATATTGCGAATTGAATGAAATTATAAATGTAAACTATTGGATGTCATCTCAGAAGTCTTAAGTGTGGTGTTTATGTGAAGCGATGATTCCTTTGTATTTGATGACTGCATAATTTCGAATTCTAAATGCAATATATGCGTTCGTGTACATCTAGTACTTCTTGATGAAATTGCATTATTTCTGGGATTCCTAGTTTCCACTATAATTCAAATACTTCTTGTTATCACAGGTGGCTCGTTCACACTCGACGACCAATCATATCTTACTTACAATACCACCTATCAAATTCATTTTAAGATGGGCTAACGACACTCCCTATTGCTTGTGTTAAAGCAGATAGACTGTGATTTTAGTCGACATCATAACTACAGATGTCCAAGTTGGCAAACAATCGAATGACAGCTTAATATTTTAAAAATCTTGCACAATGCACAATCGAATCAAGCATAGTAAATAAAAATCATTAGATGAGTCATAAGTGGTATATACGAAAAAACAATTCGTACAATGATGTTGAATGCCGTGGAGCTCAAACTCCCTTTCGTTCTACTGTATGTTTCTCCTTCTATGGATAGACTGCCATCACTTTTGTTATGATACCAGAGTAAGGTAAACAGAAGACAAACACAAGCTGAACGCTTTTCTTCTATTCCATTCAACCTAAATCCACTAAGTCATATATTTGTTATTATTTTCTACTTAATTATTTAGTAAGTACGGGTTCATGTACTTGGCTTTGATCAAAACGTAAGTGTGGGAGCTAGTGATACTGATCTTTAGACTATACTGAAGCAGGTCGGGAGGAGCTCGGACCTGCAACTACATGGCTGAAAGTCGAATGACCTGAATATTTAATCATTGTTCTACTCAGTCAACAACTGACATACTTCCTTTATCTATGACGTCCTTTCAAAACATAAGTGTTACTCATTCGAAACCAGGCAATTACCTACCATGCATAACGTCTATACAAGCCATTTCAATGGACTCAGTTTCGTGTATACATTAGGCGACGTGGTTTTATATCTGGAATAATCTGTGGAGTTACTATAACACTTTGTGAAGCAGTAGTTGGTAGATATCTCCAAGTTATGTTGCAGCTTGTCTTTTCAACATTTTATGTATTGTTGCTACTGAACTACAAGTGAAAACTCCACACTTTGCACTTCCAGGGTGGCTGCCGGTCACAAGATCGTGTAAAAGAGGAGAGTTCAACATTGGTTCGGCAACCTCATCCTGTAAAAAAGCGTTGCTCAAAATCGCGCTCACCGGAGTGGACACCGAAATGGCCTGAACTCTGTTATACGAGTTCAAAAGTCTTCATTCAGAAGAACTGTGATGCCTTATGGTGGTCCATTTGGGATTACTGGAAGACGCATCGGGCAGTCCTGAGAGTAACTTGTTGGTATATGATGATATATACTATCAACATTTGAAATATTACAGTTCACTTATTATTGCTGGCAATTGGCTACACAGATCACTGGATATAACTGCGAATACGTTTGCCCAAACCTTTGTAAGGGCTCTCTCGTGTCCTGTCCTTGGACGATGCCCCTCTAAAATTTGGCTAGTTATTAAAACGTGTCAGGAGATTTTTTGGGTTAAAATTTTAAGTAATTTATTAACCTACATCATGCACTCTCTCAGTCTTTTTATATTGCGAAGTTTGCAATACAAGAGTCTTCGTTCGAAATGAATATGGTTTGTTAGTGAGTTTGAGTAACTTTGAAGGTACCTTTTTGTGAACGGGTTGAAACAGAGCAATATCCATCTTAAGGCAAGGGGAAATAACATAGAAAGTGTCTTCAAATCCTAAGATCGCACCAGTAAATCAGAATTTAGAGGTCCAGATTGCAATCCGAATTATTCGTAAACAATGAACAGGGTATGACCAAAAAGTTATTACAATTCACTTGTAATTGAGAACCATTTGGATAGAAGAGGGTGAAATATGAAACTTTATAATCTCCTACACAAGTGGTCTACAATCCATTTCATCAGGCGTTTACCAATTTCATTTTCGAGCTGAGAACCTGTGGTGATATTGTCGCCTAACCATACGATTTCTGAAGGTAAAAATATAATAAGTGAGAAGATTTTCATTCAACATTTAACACTTGGAGAAAGTCGGAAATTATAAACGCGGAACGCTCAACCAGTATGGCTTGGATCTGCCGTACAGACACAGTCACTCTTTGAGACTTTTCCCTTTTCGTATTCAGTATACAATTCAACCACAAGTCAAAAATGTTCTGGAGAAGCCTTGAAAAGCGCTTTCCTGACTGACACGTAAGACGAGTTAGTATAGGTAGTGATGCGACTTCCATGAGTGATCTGATAGATTAAATAGTCACATCATCGTAAGTCTATAATGATGGAATCGGTCTACTATTCTAATAGTAAACATAAATGTATTTATACTGGTCAGGACTTCAAGTCCTACGAACAGAATCACCATTCCATTGTACTGCCATTTGCAAGCTTCGAAGGCTTATATAAGCAGGTTGGTCAAGCTACAGTTGGAAGAATCAAATGCTCCACACATAGTTTTAGATCACACTATCTACTTGAGAGAAAACTATTTCGTGACTTGCAAAGGAGAGCATTTGGGTTGACAATCACTGAAAGATCCATTTACACCGTCATCCAAGAGCTTACCAATGCAGACAACAATGAAAATGCTTTGAAACTTAAAGCTGTAAAATTGTTACCTCGTTTGTATGTGGATGTGACTGCTTATTTTTTCAACCGGAAGCCAGTTCACTTTTAACTAAGAAGCTTTCGAAGAGTGTGGGGACAGGAAAATAGAGCAGATCTTTACATTTGTTCAAGGCTCTGGATTAAATCTCACGTGAACCTCAGGATTTGTATAGGCTGGAAGGCCTCAGAATTTTTTTACCCTGATATGTTCAAACTCCATAACCCCTGAATCACTGTGGGAAATGACAAAATAGTTGTCGGTAGACAAGGACTTATCTGAACAGCAATAGGGCAATCAGTTTTCAATTGGCTAGTAGCCCAGTGAAATCACTATGAGAGATTCGATAAACTGAGTAATTCCGATTTAATGCATATGATGTAGTTTGAACTGGTATCTTCGCACAGTCATGTGAAAGCTTACGAGTGGTTTTCATTGACATCAAGAATGAATAGTCATACAGTCCAACTTGATTTTCAGGGTTTATTTGTTGTTAGGTACTGAATAGGTTAATGGGTTACCTGTGTTGTCTGAGAAATGCTATTTTAGTCAAACCTTTAGCTTGTTCCAAATTGTTTTGCGGATAATCAACTTTAATCTGGAGTAAAATCCCATGGGGTAGACAAAGTGTGCTATATTGATGGATGAACTGCATCAGTGTCCTTCACAATATCCATCAATATTAGTGGGCATCATCTAAGAGGTGTTCCAACAACATTGCACTCATTTAAACAGAAGTTTTTACATGAGGTAAGTTTGATGAAATCTCGAGATACTGAGAAACTGGGTGACAAGATTACATCATTGCATGGTCCCAGTGAATTCAGTTATACTAATTCCAAAAGTCCATTACTTGATCGGAGAAAATGTAATCTAACCTTTGAGCTGGTCCATCACTCTCCGATTAATAATGCTGAGTTGTTTTCGTACACACTAAATTCCGCTGAAACTTCATGCACATAGTTCCCTTTATCATTTTGAAAAGAACAAGAATAAAGATTCTTGCAGAATAGTAGGAATTCTCCTAATATGCCTGAAATATTACTAGTCGGTTTGGAGCTTTTGTCTGAAGATCAAGATCGTCCGAGTCACCAGACGGTAGTAATTGAAATAAATTATTTTAAAATATCCTGTAACAGCCCGAAGAACCAAACTATTAAGAGTGGCTACGGCTCTAGCACGTCTACAAAATGATCAGACTAGACAGGTCATATAAGTCGTTGCTAAAGTGCGGTGAAGACTGATAGTAAAGAAATATTACAACATTGTCACGAAGACAAATGATTCAAATAAATTATTTGACACATTGGCAGAAAGGCACATGAATTTCGAAAAATTGTTTTAATTAGCCACACTCATAAAAATACATATTAGGGTAGAAACGCAGAGCGTGGGTAGTTAAACGTATATCAACATGACAACAATTGAGTATGGTGGAGGGCCATCACTTGAGCAACGTCGGGCATTTGCAAATTTGGAAGATGGGGGACATGTGCCTGGGTAAATTACTTTTGTCAACCATATTGGATTTCCATTTTTATGAACACAGGACTTTATTGAAAAATTGTTGAATATTAGTTAGAAGTTTATATCAATAGTTATCACTTCGGGCAATATTTTAAATGAAAAATTCTGAATAGAAGTGTAAATTTTTATCTCGGCCAGAGTTATATACTGAATAGGAAATCTAATTTCGCATTTTTATTTGACTACACAACTAACTAATGTATTTTTTATGATTGTATGCACAATAACTTTTCCAAATGTATATAGAATAGAGACTAATGGATTGAGGGGTCTCAACTTGTCGTCCTCATAAGAAGTGTTATTTGATTTGGAATACAGTCTTTGGTATTTTAGGAATAACAATCATGTCTTTGTGACTTAAGTTTTAGTGGCTTGTTGGTCTAGCTCCAGTTTGATCTTACTTGATTCACTTTAGAGAATAATAGGATGAAATACGTTGAGTACGGGAATGGGTTTTGGATACTTACATTTATTCACTCGTTCCGCCAGACAATAAGAGAAATGTAGCTGAGAAGAACCGGGGAAAGTAAACATATTAGCTCGCTATACTACTCGTTAAGAACGTTAATATAGCTCAAAACGGACAGTTGGTAGTGTGGCAAAGAGGCAGGCATTGTATAAAACAATGAGTGACAGACAAACACACAAGGCTCATAAGTGCGGAAATAGAACGACAAAAAGTAAGGAATCTATGTGAGCTGAAGCGTACAATTTCATATAAAAAGAACACGGTTAATGTGAAAGTTAAGATAACTCAAAGTTAGGTGCTGTCTAGGGTACTTAAGTCCGTTCAATAGCTGTTGTGAATCATGTAATTGTCAATTGGTACTATAAACTACAGTTTAAAACGCTTGAGCCGTGCTTTACTAGACGAATGGTGTTAACCTAAATATAGGATATAAGAATACTAAACCCAACACGTCTTAAACAGTTAAGTTGGTAAATTAGTAGTGCCATATTGTAGCTGAAAGAAACATGTGTGGGTTGTTAAGGTAAGGGATTCATCAAACTAAGTTTTTCGATGGATGTTTAGTATACAACTCTGATGTTGTCAGTTTTTATAGCCTTAATTAATTGGATGGATTTAAACACCAACGACATGTTCTAAACTACGATGCACACTATTATTGGTGTACGCGCTTGTTATCTATTCGTGTGATCGTTTTTAACTTGATAAACTTGGATCTTTGGGCAAATATTCTATTTTGTAGATTTTAGTGTTGGTTTTGTTCAGGATTTAAGAAACACATAAAATACATTATCTTAGTACAAATGAAATTGGTATTACGTTAATTCTTCCAATTTATTGTACTTTGCCTATTTGTCTTTATTTATTTCTATATTCATACACCTGATAAGAAAACACTAAGGAATAGTGGTCAGTGCTATAAATTCATTAATAGAGGTTGAGGGTTTCAGATAAAGCTACATTAATATTTTTAAGTACATCTGAGGATCATTTACTAGTAATTTCGGGTTTTTTGTGTGTCAGAATAGACCTGTAGTCGACCAACATTTACAGCTCATTAAATAAGCTGAGTTGTAGGGAAAAGTCTTGCGCGTAACTTTTGAATACATCTTTCGGTTTACTCTGAAAACTGACTTCTTATAAGTTACTAATAGAGTTTATTTCATTTCTTTATATATATATACATATATATACTTAGTTCACAACTATAATTAGGTTTACTTAGAACTGCTGTTTATGTTGTTAATCTTTTTGTTGTGCGGCAATTAAATAATGACGTTTTGGATGGATAAGCATTCATTGTGATCTCATAATTGTTGTTAACTATTGTTCTCTCCGTCAAAATCCGTGAAATCTCCAAGTATTTTGTTAGATAGCCATAAGAAATGAATATGTGCTATGTGTAACCAGGAATTGATATATTCATAGATTGACATTTGGTCATATAAATTAGAAATGAGAGATTAAGTTCATCTCATAGTTTTTCAGATATTCGAGTTGTCTTACAGACGTAAAGTTTTGTTTTCTTTAAAAAAGATGTTATTTTCCATGAGACTCTATTTGATAGATTAAAGTTGCTTATGTGGAATTCCTGTTCGAATTTATTCCGCCACAGAATGAATCGAGATCCGATTTTATATAGGTTATTTCTTGATGAATGTATTATCGTACTATAAGAAAAAACAATGGACATAGTTATTTGTTGATCTGTTTCTGGTAGTTAGGAATTACAACGGAAATAACTTTTAGATTTAAGGCAGTGTTAAATAATTTAAAAATGCGTGCCGTACACATATCGTTTAATGCTAAGAAATATTAACACATTAGAAATTAATGGATTTACTTATCCATTAGTAAAATTAATAAGCATATTCATAAATTTCTCAACTACTTCCTGGATAGTCTGAAATAAGCATTATAGAAAGCAATGAAATGGAGTTATGGTATTGGCAATTAAATAATAATATATCCTTTTTACCCAGGTCACATAAATATATCATCATTTTATTGTTTTCTGCTTAATGCTCAGCTTACTTGAAAGTATCATGTCAAACCTTAATATTAGTATCTTTCAACTGATTAACTGTTCAACCATCATTTTATTCTTTTGATGTGAACATTTTGTTTATGTTTAATGAAATTCGAATACCTTCAAGACTAATTATGTTCAATGTAAAATAGAAGTTGAAGTGTTTGTAAGAAAATATGTTTATAGTGAAATGGCTAAATTATAGGTTTTTTGTAATACCGCTTATAAGAATGGTTTATAAAGTATATTTAATTAAACACATAAATATTCGTATAAAGGGGCACCAGTTTTATATGCGCCACACAAATCTCATTTGATTTGTGTGAGGGCTGTGATACTGCCCGGCTGCCCAGAGCTAAACAGGTGGTTTTATTAGGGGGCCACACACGAAACCTTCGAGCATAAGATCTGATCCACAATGCAATGGAGCATCGTAAGGAGATGCAGTCCCACGGTAGCCGGTGACCAACGATTGATTCACACACCATTTGTTCTTTCAGGATACTGGAGCCCATATGCACCACTGGTTTTGAACCATGATTTTCCAACTCCCCTTGGTGGACTTTCCGTGTCCACCAATCCGGTTAAAGCACCGGGCATCCGCTTTTCGTCCTCTCAATTTCGTAAACAACATCGGTGTCACGAGAAGGCAGTGAGTAGGACTTCTCTGGCAGAGGCTATATACGCGTGGCCATGTGAGAGCATTTTGAGAGAGAGAGGGGACTCTACACATTCATAGCTGTACCAGGGCATTTTGGGGCTATGAATGAAAGTGTTCACAGTAGATTGTAAAGTTAAACCATAAATTTAGTAGCTTTAGCATGAGATTTACAGACAGTCGTAAAATCTCACTATGACGATTCCGTACAAATAAAAGTGTATACACTCTTTATATTCCTTTAATCCTTAAGATTAAAATCGCTGTTAACGAGGTATGGTAACTTGGACCGATGCATAAATGTGCCTGGTCCTACGTTGTAGCTGACTAACTGACTGACAAATGAAGGTTGGTCATGTACACCTGATTAGTTGGTTAATATGAATATTATTTGTACATTCATGTAAGAGTAAATCATTTAAAGTCTACAGACATTTGGACTTTGATGAATATTAAATTCAATCAAATTTGTGTAACTTAATTTTACTTTTGCTTTTAGATATATGGGATTTTGTCCACAATTTAAATATAGATATGGTCATACTTTTGGTAAAGAAACATCAGAAATAGCTAAAGTAACTTGTTTGTTTGTTTGAATGAACTTATTTTAAATTATATAGAATCTACCATATTATTTTGGGCCAAGAATTCAAGTGAGTATTATCTATTTTTTCATAAATAATTGATTCCCCGTAGGGATCACATCATTTTTACCCTGTTACTAGGGAGAATAATAAATTTGATCCATTAAGATCTAAGTTTAATGATGATGTTCCTGGAATAATGTTACCAAAATCAACAGGAGATAATAAATATACAGAAGGAATGGTACCAGGATATTCTGGTATGTATACACTATTCATACACTATTTCAATGATTATTATTTTATAGGTAATATACCACAAATGAATTTTAAATCTGGTCGAACATATCGTAATCTATCTGATGAATGCGTTGATCAATTAGTTAAAGAATATAAATCTTCTGAGTTAAGACAAAACAGATTAAAAGAATCATCCAACTTGATGACTAATCTTCATCCTGTAACATATGATCCTTCAGTTAAGAATCATTTAAATATATGGACTGATGATATGGTTAAGAAGAATTCTGATGTTCATTCGTATATGAGTTCAACTGAACCACCTATTCCTGGTTATAAAGGTTTTATACCTCGTATGGATACAACAGAAAGTGGTTTAGCTAAACGTTTTCATGAAGCTGCTCAAAGTAGTTTAGAAACATTTAGAGATGAATGTAAAAATCATTTTGATCATATGGATATGCCGATGACTAGATTAGATACGTAAGTTGAAAAGATTTTATATACCGTTTGTGTAAAGAATAAAGGTAAACGTTAAGCCGTTTTGTTCTTATTATGAATTGATTCAATATAACAAAAGATGAAACTGTAAAGATGAGAAGTCGGAATAGTAGGTGGTTTCTTCCTGCCAGGCATACAAAGAGTAGTTTGTATAGAAGGAACTTGTTTCTAAGAATGGGAATGTAATACGAACAACACTTCTCTAAATATTGAAATGAAATCAATATTTCCAGGGTGGATTTATTGTAAAGACACAGAGAAATGTTGAATTTTGTATAGTTACAGCTTTGGGTAACCTAAATATTTGGGTTAAGTAACTTTTATACGAAAGCTAAATGTGTGATTTAAGATTCATCCTGTAACTCATTTCAGCAGTGGTTACAAATGACAGAAGATAAGTTTGCATTATCTCTTATTAGATTAATGGAATTGATCTGTTCTTACTAGATATTTAGATGTATGTCCGCCTGTAGCTACTCCGGGGGCTATTACCTGTCCCAAGCACGGGTAAAGGGGGGGGGGTTGGGCATGGGGTTAGCGACCGCATCCCGTAGAAAACCACTTCGCTAAAAAAACACTAACTAGAATTAATGTCCAGAAATAATTTGCATTCGTTTTCTCATTATATTATCTAAATCAATCTTTTTGATTAAATTGACCAGTAGGTGGTTCTAATCATCATTAACATGGGATATCAAGATTCCTTGCTGAGACTTCAACTTAAAGACTAAGTTATACTTAAGATTCCAGAAATAATGGTACTATATTTGTTTTGAAATACAGTCTTATAATGGTACACAATAACGTCACTTAGTATGTACATATCTCATATGTTACGGTATCAGTCACGTCCTCAAGATATAGTCATATAAAATTGTGCTCTGCGAACAATTTCATCACAATTAAATTTGAACATGTACCATAGATGTTAAATGATAACAAATAATCATATCAAGGGGAACCGTAAGACTTTGATGAAAGTAAATTAATCTCTTAATCTATAAATTAAGTCGATTGATAGCAACAAATAAGGTTCCAAAGAAGAGAACAAACAAGAATATGAAATGTTGAATGGAGAAAGAAATAGCACAATAGAAATGAATAATGAACTAGATGATTGAAAATACAGGGCATTTGTTTCTTTTTCCGAACAGGAAATTACAACCTGCTTAACAAGTTAGTGATTGACTATGTGAAATCAGTAGGCCAATGAATAAAACTTGGAGATTTGGAGTGATAAGTACGAAATTTGAGTGTTGGTATGAAAATAAATACAGCGATGCAGGTACATCTAGCACAGAAGTCTGAAATATGACAAAATGCGTCTCACGAATTCCACTAATGGCCATTTACTGTACAAACTATATCATTATGTTCTGAATACAATATCAGGTAAAATCCAGGACTAAATAGGATGGCTGTTGATGAAATATTTCAAACTAGAACAAAATAAATGTTCAATGAACATTGATATTTATAGATTCTCTAACCAATTCTCTAACTTAAATCTACACAATGATAATGATCATATGCTCACTAGTGACAGGCTCCAAGAGGTGTTTCTTGGAGTTCTAGTGATAAGCAGTAACCAGTGAAGTTCAAGCAGGTCTGTTGTGAGGTATCAACTTACAAAAGACATTGATGAATGGTTGCTCAATTTCGTGGATTAGTTGAAGTTAGACATTAACACCATTGGCTGCCGGCTGGCTTAGTGGTCTAGTGGTTAAGCGCTCGCAAGCGAAACTGGTAGGTCTTGGGTTTGAATCTCGCAAGGCAGGATCGTTAATGCGCACTGCTGAGGAGTCCCATAATAGGACGAAACGGTCATCCAGTGCTTCCAGGTACTCCATAGTGGTCAAGCTTCAATAAACTCATGATGTCAACTATTGAAATTACGTGCACAATCTTCCTCACATCAAAATCTTTTATTGTTGAGAGAGATCAGTTTTTTTTGTAATTTACGTGGTTGAATATGATCTTACCATTTGAATGCCATATTTTCTACATTGAAATTGTCATTTCTTATTTTTAGTTCATCACGTCCACATAGTTCAATACCATATACACCAAATAGTAATTATTATAGTGCAAGAATATTTCATCAAGAAGGTATGATCCCAGATTATGAAGGTCATATACATGGTAAGTGAACTACTCTTATTATTATTATTTAGATTAAAGTGATGTAATCTACTTGTTACTATGGAACGTTTTTGTTTTTATATAAGTAACCAAATGATCCAAGCATATTAGGTAACCATTTCAGTCAGGTAAACCTAAAATGGTGAAAAACACTTGTCAGTTCTCTTGCTTATGTAGTGAACAAGAACACAACTGTGGGGACAATTGAATGTATTTAAGCAAAAAATTACAGACTATCCCACTAAATTCTGATAACCATACAATGGACAGTTAACTTGCAAAATAACCATCAATGGTCTCAATCTTTACTATTCCTTCTGTAAATATAAGTTCACCTTCTCTAATTTCATTGTTCATGCATTTTCCTACCAATTACGCTTCATTTCAGTTCTTTCCTTATCGGTCTTCTGCCAAAATACATTCTATGTCTGACCATCACCATATACTACTCATATGGATATAAGTAATCCACATCACACGCTTGATATAACAAAATGACATAGAGAGATATTTCAGTTTCATCATGGTAATTGATGATTATTTAGTCATTTAAATGTTCTGTTTTATATTTCATCTTATCAATCTTTATTCGTACCACAGTTATGTTTATTCATGGTTAAATTGTATGAATGAGTCTTGTTAAACTATATGAAATGTTCATTTAGTATTGTTTGTTTGAATCTTCCCATCGCACAAGGAAGTGGCTATGAGGACTCGGTGGCCGAGTGGATAACGCGATGGCGTTTGAAGCGAAAGGTTCTTGGTTTTAGTCTCAGAGTGAATATCAAGTCTGAGATGTAGGTACATCCAGCTGACGAGTCCCAAATAGAAGGAAACGCTTGTGTTGGATTTCACTGCTAGCCACTATCCATCTTTGCTTATATGAAATGTTTCTTAAATGAATTAAGTAACAAAAATGATGATTTAAGTTTGTGAAGATTCAAACTGTAGTTTATGAGAGACAAAACTCTTAAATATCACATTCAATCTTCATGTGGAGAATGATATTCGGCGGCCTATGCTCCATTGGGAGTAACAGGCGAATGTAAGTAAGTAGGTGAGTAATTGAGTACGTAAGTAAGTGAGTAAGTAAGTAAGTAGGTAAGTGAGTACCTAAGTACATAAGTGAGTAGGTAAGTACGCGCGTCAGTAGGTACGTAAGTGAGTACCTAAGTAAGTAAATGTATTTCACAAACATTGTTATCTATTGTCAATTGTATAAACTTATAGTCAGTTATGGAATCATGAAAAGACTCCGTTTTATTGCAGTCATAATAGGAGAATAAAACACCCTCAAAAATTGATTTTGTGGACTATAAAATTATTATTAAAAAAGCTCTGGTAGGTCCTGGGTTCAAATCTCGCGAGTGCGGGATCGTGGATGTGCACTGCCACTAAAGTGTCCCACAAAAGGACGAAACGGCCGTCCAGTGCTTCCAGGTTTTTCATAGTGGTCTAGCTTCAATCGACTCATGATTTCAACTATGAAAAGAACAATTTTGTCAATTTTCCTTTTTTTATTTCTATTTTGTGAATAGATTATCAATATCATGTTGGAAAGAATTTTGGTAATACAACACGTGATTTAGAAGTATGTGCTCATCCATATTCTTGTTATGGAGAATATTTAAAAATAAAAAATTTAACTAAAAAATATCTTTCATAGTAACAAAAACCAACTTGACTTTTTTTTTCTTTTTTCTTTTAATCTTTATTACTTGAAGCAGCTAACATGACGAATTTTTTAAAATTTGAATGAGCGCCCAAAATGATTTGTTTTAATTTATATTTTCTTTATTTTTGACTTTGTGTGTGTGTGTGTGTGATACCATTTTTTTCTTGATAATATGACTTATTTTCTATATGGATAACAAATTTTTTTGTTATTTCTAGTCATTTCACATTTTAGTTGTCAACCAGAGATTATTATTATTTTTTATGATAGATATATCCATCTTTAGTTTATTTATTGTTAAGATATTGATTTGAATTATTTTTTTCTGTCGAGTTAGTTTTTCCACGGGGTGGAGTCGCTAACCCTATGCCCCAACCCTCCTCTTTTATCCGAGTTTGGGACCGGCATTAACTTTAGAAGAGGTACAAGTGAAGTTATTGTGAAGACATGCGACAATCATTAAAAAAAAAGAAAGAAAAAACATTGAAAATCTATGAATATTTTTGTTTAGTTATTTTTATTTTATTTTTCCTTCAATAAAACAATCCTTAGTTCATTTATTTATTATTTATTTAAACACATAAATATTGGTACAAGGAATCACCAGATATATATGCGCCTCACAAATCTCATTCGATTTGTGTGAGGGCTGTGATACTGCTTAGGTGCCCAGACTGAAACAGGTGGTTATCTCAGGGGGCCACATCCGGAGCCTTTGACCTGAATGTCTGATCCACAAGGCAGTGGAGCATCGTGAGGAGATGCAGTCCCATGGTAGCCGGTGATCAACGGTTGATTCGTACGCCATTTGTTCCCTCAGGATACTGGAGCCCAAGTTCACCACTGGTTTGGAATCAGTGTTTTCCAACTCCCCTAGGTGGACCCTCCATGTCCACCAACCCGGTTACAACGCCGGACATTCGCTTTTCGTCCTCTCGCTTTCGCAAACAAAACCCCCGTCACGAGAAGGCAGTGAGTAGGACTTCCCTGGCAGAGGCTATATATTCGCTGGCCATATGAGAGTATTTCGAGAGGGAGAGGTGTCTCTCCCCACTCTCGGCCGTACCAAGGCATTTGGGGGCAAAGCATGTTTCAGTCAGTTACAACATAGGACTAGGCACATATATGCATCGGTCCAAGTTGTCATACCTTGTTAGCACAACAAGATGAACACCGAATTCATAGAAGTAGTGAAGTTAGTGGTGGTGATATATACAAAAGAAAGGTTTTATATAAGGATATAGTATAGGAAGGAAGAAAGTAATGAAGCAATTTTAATCTTAAGGTTTAAGGGAAGTTAAAGAGTGTATAAACCTACGCCATTGTGATTGATTCTGAGCCATCTCATCTTATATTTCATGTTTGCTCTCTACATTAAATGTTGATTTTTATAACAATCTGATCATGCCTGTAAACTGGTGTGAATTCTGTAAATATTATTTTCAGAATATCTATTATTATTATGGTGATTAAAATGAGTTTCCATCTTAAGCTTTCCTCTTCCTATGCCATTTTCCTATGGTTTCATGGCATCAATTGCAGTTTTAACCTTTCTGTCTAACATAGTTTCTGCTGTAGACAATTGGTTAGGGCTGATGCATTTAGAGTTATTCTGTATACCGAAAGAGAACCATCAATAAAAGTTTTTTTTATCTTCTCCTGTTTAACCTTTGGTAGTGCTCTCCAATGAGCCCTGAAATCCAAAAATGAAAATCATATATTCCGAAATATGAAGTTGACTATGAGACAGGAGAGTTGCAGATCATTCATAAAACCAAATTAAGTCTTTCGACAGGTGCACACACATAGCTTCTTTTAATTTAAAAAAATGTTGAAAATTTACTGTCAGATTTATGCGTATGCAAACAGTGTGTAATGACTATTACACTGTCAGGAAGCTAGCTGAATCATTGTCCTGTAAATTCCTTTGCATACCACATCCACAAATGTGTTTACAGGTTATTAACTCCCATATATATTTGGAAAATATGTGACGTTCTCCTGATTTTGAATACACAAATATATTCCAATACCATTCTGTTGCTTGAGGTGATCAGCTTCGATCAGTTATAATTTTCATTTATACTGATCTGTATTAGCCTACATCGAAATTTCCCTCTTGTCCAACAATCTATCGTCGATCTGAGGACTGATTTCTTTACATTTTAAGACGAACTACATACCATGGCAAATAAGCTTGCAGTGAGCGGTGAATTAGTGTGCAAAACCAATTCATCATTCCGTTCAAAATTCTAGAGTGTCTTTAAAAATTATAGAAATTACACATTAAATACTTCACTTGTACACCATCTATCGGTTTTCATTTACATTCTTCATAATTTTGTCAAGTGTGTTTGTATACCGATTGCACATTAGAATTATCACACTTGCTCAATATATTACGGCTGCATTGATTCACCTCATCATCATATCCGATTCAAATGAAGAATGACAAGATCATTCACAGAGTATCAAAGAACTAGTAGACAACAATCTGCAACCAACAGGGATAAGGCCTGACACATATAAAGAAGACGGTAGTCAGTAGTTGACTTTGGTAGATGTGACATCTCATTGACGAACTTGAAGATTGAATTTCGATCAGTCTTTTTGGTATATTTGCAAATTGTGTGATTTGCATTGATCTAAGCATTGTGACACTAGTTATTTACAATTGATGGATTGTAGCGGGCAGTGTAATCCAGCATTCGTTTCTCATCCTTTTTGAGGTTCGCCAAGCGAAAGCATCAACATCAGTATTGATTTCTACACCGAGACTAGAACCAAGTACCATCCACTTCATGTAGTTCATATTTATACATGAACTCGGGTTTGAGAAGTTAGTTCCAGAATGTTGAATGATATGAGTAGATTGCAGTTAACATTGTGATTCACGGAAATCAGTTATCATTTTGACGAGTAACTGTCGTCTAACTGTTTTATTCACTATATCCCTCATACTATTCTCATTTTCATCACTAACTAGTCCGATTCTTATTGCAGGTAAACCATATTAGAACTCAAACATCAATTGATAGGCATTTAATTTCACACATTACATTCGTTTACTTCATCAATGTTTTCAACATAAACAAATAAGAGTTAGTTAATATTAACGGTGAATATTGTTAATGAAAGAAGAAATTTGTGATTGATTATTTAAACAGTAAATTAATTGGTACAACAATATGGGTAAATGAGAAATGAGTTAAGTTCAGTTCAGCGTTCGCAAATTCAAATTCATTTAGTTTTCGTCGTTACCTTTAATTCTAACAGAAACAAAAGAATGATGTGTAATATAATAAATCATACAAGTGTACATTGGAAGTGAACAACTGGACGAAAGTAACACTGTTTAATGGATCTTGATCAACAAGTTTGCATTCATTCGAACAAACATGCTGTAAATCCCACTGGAGTAATGGATCAGAAAATCACCATGTTGTCGAGTGTCAACTGCAATCGTAAACATTCATTCAAATCTACTTTTCCTTAGACTGTATCTCAAATATCCATTTGAATAGATATTTCAATTCAAAAGCAACTGTGTATTAAATCGAGTGAACCGACGTGTAGTTGTACGTAACTGTAATTTGCGTATTTCAATTATCCAAACACACACAATATGTCGTCTGAATCATTAGCCTATAAGATAATCCTTTGAAGCAGTGTGTACTGAGGACAAGTTTTAAAATGAAAAATGAGAATATATGTAAGTCTGAGCAGTTAAAATGAATTAGGATAGATGTCTACTGAATCTTACTGTTAGATA
>NW_017386002.1:419870-435196 GCF_000237925.1 Schistosoma mansoni
TAGATATTTCAATTCAAAAGCAACTGTGTACTGAATCTAGTGAACCGACGTATAGTTGTACGTAACTGTAATTTGCGTATTTGAATTATCCAAACACACAATATGTCGTCTTCATGCAACATACAACACATACTACATAATATTGTCAGTATATTTGATTCAATAGGTTACTTACTTAACACTTCGAGTATTTTTGATAGATAACTATGCTTAACTGAAATGTGGGAAAATGAAATGAATCACCAAATGACTGAATGTTCATTTACTTCAATATCTATCTCATCAATAATGAGAAGGCTAAGAAAATAAAATGGTGGTTATTTTGTGTTGATGCCACATATGGTGTCTTTATAGGCAATTGTTCAAAACGTTTTAGTAGTTCAACAATGTTCATGTGAAAGTGATGTGTTGGCTGAATACTTGCATTTTGTTTGTCGGTTAGCCAAGTTTGTTCTATCGAATCGGTCTGCAACGTTAAACGCAACCTCACTATGCCAACTTTGATATTTGAATGAAGAACTATCCCAAATATGGTGGATGCGTTGACTAAGAATGTTCGAGCTCGGATTAGTACCAACAAACTGTTCAATTTCATTTGAAGCTTCCGTGTCATTATGATTACGTTCATTCATTAAACCATCAGGTTGAAGCTTCTGTAGACACTTCACATAGTATTACAGTTTGTGGATAACCATTGTTCAGTAAATTACATGTGGACATGACATAGTTATTCAATAAAACAATCAAAATATTCAAATATTTTATCTTACAGGATTGGATATTCGAAGATTTAACATCAATGTATTTCAAAGAAATTAGTCGAATAATTCGTATCACATCTGAAATACAAAATAAAATCGGTTAGGAAATCATCCATGAATATCGTTTATTTGAAGGAGTCATTCAACGTGTTTTCAGCATCAAAGTGATGAAAACCGACATATGTGAAGACTAGATGGATTGTGGAAGAATAACGGAGAGTCACATTGTCCTTTTCGCCATTCCCCGATATCCCCACTTATTTGTCATAGTCATTGTGAATATTTAGTCCATGCTTTCACCTTTTATTCATTCGACGAGATTTGTTCCATAACATGAATTAATTCCTTCATGAATATTAAATGCGTTAATATTCGTTTCCAATGGAAATGCAATCGGAGGTGATTCATGGTTTGTCGCATTTTCATATCTAATTATTTTAACTTAGTTACCAACAGAACATGGTCGGTTCTGTGATTTTATGATTGAGGAAACACAAGTTCAGTGTACCTAAGGAAAACAATTAGATATTCTGGAAAACACATTTGAAGATTAGTGGAAAGTATTGGTGAGTATGAATTCCAGCAAGGAATGTCAGGTTATATCTATCATATTCATTAATATCAAGAGAGATAATTCAAGTAAAACTACCTGCTGTCAGGTATGGTATCAGCTTGTCACAATTTTCGAATCCGCCCTTAGATTCCATATCTAATTCGTTTACATAAGAAATAATAAAAAAAGACAAATCACTTCACTAGTTGCATATACAGTCTGATTAGAAACCATATTGATCTGGAGTAAATAAATTGTTATCAGAGATGTATGGTGACTGATGTAGGAGAAATAGGCTTCTTAACTGAATACCACTGTATCCTGAAATTCATATTCATTTCGAGATTCCGCTAGCTACCGTCCATCTCTTCCAGAAACACTTGTGACTTAGTGACAATATCGAAGTGAAAGCATAACTGTCAAAACGGACTGATTAGTTGTAGTCTCGTACATCGATAGGAAAATTCAGAAAGCGGGTACACACAAACTGAATAAATTTTTAACTTAAAAGTAATCTGGCAAACTCATTGGAAATTTAGGATGCCCTACCAAAACTTCGGCTATTTAAGTCGACGTGATGTACCCATACTGTATAAAACCTACATACATTTCGGCAAACATTTAAGGAGAGGTGATAATGGTCAAGATTTTCCTGTGATCTCAGATAAACTCTCGATGTTAATTGAACACTAGAATTTGCATACTGCAATTAGCAACGACGACATGGAAATAAAAAAATATGAAGTAAATGTTGGGGTAAACTGTAGGTGAAATTGATTCTCTTTCATTATAATCACATAAACGACGTTCATACAGCAATACAGTTTAAATGCTTATCACAAAAACACTACTCGTTGTGAGCTAGACGAACATTTTGATATACTCGACAGATGCAAGTGAGGTTGTAAATGAATCTTAAAAATCACATCTAGAGGACTACTAACCGGCACTCATTTATACAATGTCCCCGTCTGTAAAGTATCAAACAGCTGTGGTTATTGATAGGCTAATAACATGGATTAGATCAAATGAAAATACAAGAAGTCGTGATTATTTGAGATGGATAGGAATAAACTGCGTGTAATTCATTACTTTAACTTACTGTTATAGGGTTCAGCCTTTTTCATAATACTTGCTTCCAAATCCGATGGGTCGTGATGAACATCCGCTGTATAGAATTAGAGAAGTTGAAGAAATAACAAACTTTAACATAGCACGGGACTACAACATTTGAATTCGTAATAATAAGGTTTTGAGATTCCTGATGTACAGTACTCAGGACCGAATGCGATGGACCTTTGTTACCACATGAGATCTGGAAATTAGGTTATGATATATCTGATATCTTGAGATTCATGTAACTCTCATTTGTTTTGGCTCGTGATTCATCAGCTCAACTCACTTTCTCTCAGGGCTGATTTCCTCAAAGAAACTTCAATATGATTCCTTTCAAAGTGTTGATTTGAGTCCGGGGTTGGTGGTTTCGAGCCTCAGCGTGAACAATTCCATTATGATCGAGATCTATTCATCCTACTAGTCTCAAGTAAGAGAAAATTGTATTCTTGAATTTTCATGTTAAACGAACACTTAATATCAGTGTGGGGTGTGTTGTTTGTTATTTATGTGCAGGTGAGAATGATAATGATCGGTTGTTTTACTGAGTCAAACATGTGGATAGTGTGACAGGTGTCATATGTGTTGTTTATTTACCTATCCTGATTATTATTGTTGTTGAATTGCATCAGACTTTGGGTGTGTGGAAATATATATCGACTTTCTAGTGAGGCTAATCACGTGTTCTTGATCTGAGTTGTGTTGAAGTCTTGTAGAATATACACTTGGAAGGAATCTAGTGTAGATGTTCGTCTAAGGTAAATTACCGTCCTACATGCGTGTAAAAGTTGAAAGGACTGTTATAAGAAGAAACCCTAGCGTTATAACTAGTATCCCACCGTTTATAAAAGTTAAGTTTTCGATTGACATCATCAACCGATCATTGTTGAAACACTACCACTAAATATTTCAAAGTTTAATTCACAAAATCGTTCATTTTGAGGAACTTTCGAAGTTGTATCAATGGGAGTTTCACAATCTTCACTTCACTTCATATTATTAAGAGAATCAGTCTGCAAATTATGTCATTGTGCTTCGAATGTTGAAAAAGTACTCGGTTATTAAAAGAACTTACGATATTTCGCCTCGTAAACTTTCCGGAATTTTCGAATAGCTATAAAAGCATTGAAGCAGATTACAAATTAATTTGGTTTCAATATGGATGTTTATGAATAAGTTACATCTGATGAAGTGATAAGTGAATGTGGTTTGATAGACGATTGAGTATATTGCGCATTGACTGGATATAGAAACATGGACCGATGATGAAATTATGTGAATTATTTTGACCACTCGCTCGACACGTGTTGAAAGTCTCAATAAACTAATCGACAACGTTTTACTTGTCTAAAGTCTTGGTGTTCACCACGATATCTGCATGTTATAGATTTGGTGTTTATCGATGTTGATTACAAACTCCGTTGAGAGTCCCTAATTTCTTGTGACTATTGTTCATTATTCTTCAAGTTGTGTTGGTGAATAGGAGATTTCAAGCCTTAACGAAAGACATCTATTTTCACTTTTTTGTCTAATGACTACTTCTACAGTATGTTTTCTCACAATGTCAGAATGAAACTTACACTACATTAAGTGTACTAGTTGTGATGCAATTCCGCACTCACATTCCCATTCCATGAATTATTTATGGTTTGCTAGAGAATTTTTCATACAAAGATAACTTGAAATATTGAGCACACACATCAAGGTTCAACACTTCAATGTAGACTATAAAGTCGTAGAAGAAACTTCAGAAACCTATCATTGTAAGAAACTATTTTACTAGAATGTTATGCCTGTACTTGTTGTCGGGGAGAAATGGTAGAATTTTGTCAGAATTATCAATGATAAACTACAGGGTGCGGAATTAGTGGCATAAGTCATGTTGCAATCGTATTTTGTAGGGATGAAATCTTCGAACGTTGAACTTTATTGACTTTCATACATGAGATATATTTGCTAGTCATCGGGTTCAAAAGGTCAACATGGAAGTGAATAACAATGAAATTCCGAATCAAAATTAAACCACTGTATGAGAATAATTTCTGTTACCTAACAAAGCTTGAGTGGCTGTAAGGGAGATCCAATATTCACTTATACATGTGGTATCTAAAATCATTAATGTAATTAGAGACATGGATTATTGTTCACATACACATATCGATATTCTTCATTTCTTGTGGATCTGCTTTTGTGATTTTATCTGAAATGAACAAGACAATGTAAAGCAACTCAGTTAAAGAACAAAGTGATCTAGTTACATTTCAAAAATGGTAGTGCGAAAGATTATTACAATGACAATTGAATAATCAAATTACCTCTCAGGGATTGCATTTCGCTGTCGCTGGCATTGATCTTTTTTGCGTACAAATCCATTTGTTCTAAAGATTAACCGAATTGTGTTTTATTATTCATTTTGTTACTGGACATTCATATTACTAACATGTAAGATCATTTATCAGTAACATTGAGAAAATGATTTCATTTGAATGGATATATTGAAGTCATTATATTGCAGAACATCATACAAGTCTCATCAACAAATAATTGATGAGCAGATGTGATTTCAAACACACCATTATACACATCTGAAATTACAGTCCTTGGACATAAAGAAACGGACCGAATTATTCTTCATTTAAATAGTTAGAAACATCGTGTGTTTCATTAACACGTTTGACAGTATCATAAAAAGTCTGTACAACGCACAATGACCATTACTTGCCTTTCGAGTGAGAAATCTCTGCTTCTATATCTTCAAGTTCATTTAGATCGACATCTAAAAAATGAAATAGGAATAAGCACAACAATAAGAATTTCAGTTGATCATTGGAAACGTCGATGTCAAGATTCAAAACATCATTCAATAAGGCATTCTCATAAACCGTTATTGAAGCGAGTGCTTCATTTTAAATAAGTTTCAACTGTTCATCGGTCAACAGAACAATGGAGTACCCACTTATTCATTGTAATATTGTGTCATATGGTTTAGTGAACAATTTCGATCGTGGCATATAAATTTCAACAAGAAGGGCAGTGTTATTTATGTTGATCGGTTTGTGAATTCAAAAAGCAAGTTGATAAATTGTTCACTGACTAAAGGTTGTTGATTGTGTTTCGTCTGGTGAGCGATTACTACTATGATAATTCACCAGAATTGATACTTGAAAGACGAAATGATTGATGATTGAATATCAACTAATAGTTTTCAACAGAAACAAATATTTCGACTCAAACAATGGTCCGTTGAATTATTGTTACGTGGTTGAATACTCAAAATGGATTAAAACGGTATACTTATGTCAAGAACCTCTCTTAACACTATTCAGAAAAATGGCGTCAAGTACAAATTTGTAAAACAGAGAAATATGCTCAAACACACGGTTATAATCAAATTCAAGACGTGTTTTATGACTTATGACGACGATGGTGGTGAATGCGGAAATGACGGTGTTATGATTCTGTTGGTACACTGAATCAGATGTGAATATCTCAGAATGTAATTGTAAAAGTACATTTGACATAATACAGATTACTTACCCGTCTGTGTGGACGTATGAAGAAGCAAAAGCAGTGCAGCTACGTGAAACCAAACTAAGCAAACCATATTCACTGAAACCACAGCATTTATTCTTCTGCTTATATAGAATCATAGAATGAAGGTGGAACAGGAGGGGTGAGTATTATTTACCATAGAAAACATCAAACAACGTAATTAAAATTAAGAGACTATGTAAAGTTCGATAAAAGAACTAAAAACAAAAAGTGGTACGTTGCATATCTAAAATATTTTTGTACAAACATCAGTTATGTACTTTGAATAAGTTCTATTGCACTGGGTCAAACTCACCTCATGACTGTAATTAGAGCTGTCTGCAGAGAGAGAAAGAGAGAGAGAATATGAAATCAGGCGACTTTTAAAAACAACAAAACCCTGATAATATTTGTCTTTTACTAATTACGAAGGAATTTTATCAATACACTATGGTTTTTATTTCTATGATCGGACGATTTCTAAAATAAGTATCCACGTAGATATGCATCTGAATAATCTGTGTGTTTTACCTGACGGACGATAAACTTTACACGGTTATTCGTTTCTTTTGTAACTAACTTATCAACTCATTTATCAATATTCTTTACTACTTCCTCACACTCACGTTTTTCACCTCGTGGAATATAGGCCTCAGATCAGCATTCTCCGAACAACTCTATCATAGACTATCCTTTCAAGTCATTGTCAAGCGCTGTTCATTGTTTTGTTGTTTGCCTCAGATTCCCAACACAATATGTCTTCATGTCTACCTCATTTCATTTTGCCTCGAGAATTCTAATTCACAACTTGACTAATGAAGTAGTTTGATGATTACCAAAATATGCGTCCAACTTGCCTTTTGAATCCTTTCGTAAATTTCTCTTCAGTTAGATAGTTATTTTTTGCTGATGGTTACTAACCAACGAATCTGGAGTGTCCTGTGTAGACAACTGTTGATGATGGTGGTCTCGACGTTTGTTTTGAGGATTGTCACTGTGGTAAAGACGCAAAGTTCTTCCAAACTCGATATTTTCTTCAACTGTAGCAATGCTGCTCTATTCCACAGCCTCACAATGAAGTTTGATTCGGTTGGTGCTCACTATGTTGTATTTCAGAATATTTCTTTTTCCCTTGTGTACGTTGAAGCCTACTGCAGATTAATGCTTGTCTTCGCACGAATTCGTTGATGCATAAGGGATGAAAGAGCCAGGTCGTCTGAGAAATGTTAATTGTTCAATTGAGTTCAAGTTGTTCATTGCATTTCTGCTTTCTCTGACTTGCGGAGGTCTTTATGATCCAGTCAATATCTAGAAGAAAGAGGAATTCCAAATGTAGGCAAGTGTGAGCTTTTCTGTGTTGTGACATTTAACCCGGCTGATCATCACAAGACTTATTCGTCAATCGGATTGGCGGGCGCGCAATTCTTATTTGACACGGGAATGGAAATCAGGGTTATGCTTCTTGTGAGCGGTGAAATATATATATATATATATATATATATTTACACCCGGTTTGTAGTGGTATGACTGGACGCCTACATAGACGGTCAATGGCATCTTCAACGACCGTCACTGTTAATAACGATTGGACAAGTAAGCTACCTTTAGTCATGTTAGGTCTAAGAAAATCAATAAAACAAGATATTGGGTGCTGTCCAGCTGCATTCATGAACGGAACTTCTTTGCTGCAGTAGCTGTACAGTAGCACTTGTGTGTTCATCAGAAGAGGCTGCATGCAACCACCACTGCAGCAGAATTGCGATGATTTGTTTAGAAAAAGAATTCTTCACTGAACCAGGCTTGCATCCCGTTTACTGATTATATAACTATCCAAGATTTCCCTGATTGATTATTAAATTGTATCGCTTCTGAGGTGTTTGTTGATTTCAGATTGACGTGATTGTCTGGCTTCTAATGATTACACTCATTCTCTCTATCATGAATTTCAACATTCTCGCAGTCTAAAATATATTCACAGCTGTCCACATGCACTGATGTAAACAACTACATATGATGGCGCCTAATATCTAGCTGACGTTTGTGTGGACAAGGATGAAGGTTGCGTCTACTTTGTCTGATGTGGTGTTGGGACAGTTCATTCAGCAAAGCTAGAATTCTTCTCTAATATCCATGAATTTTCTATTTTTCAGTTTTGAAAGTACCACTAGTATATTCCTTTGTAAGCTGAACTCTTTAAATGATACTATCTCATATTCAATCTGTGGACGGTTTGGATCTAGCTTCTATGTAGACTATATGCTTGAGTAGTGTGAACACAAATATATACGAGGGAATTTAGAAGAAAGGAAAATTTAAGAGATTGTTTGCGGACGATTTAGTATGCGAAAAAGCTACACCCACATTCATAATGATGAAAGAGACCAATACAAACGCCACGTCTAGACAATAAGAAAACCAAAGCCAGAAGTTGATAGAAAGGATTTAACACAAACCACTGATCACTGAGTAGCATCACATATCATGTTTGTCATGTCCATCAGCACTGATAGAATTCTAATCATCAAGTTACAGTGTGGACACTGATCGCATCGATAGAAATCTCTGGTTGACCTAGGTTTCATGCCAGTTGGCACTACTCAACAAGGCAAACAAACAATACTGACAGGACGAAATTTATAACTATTTGATCAACAATATCATTTCAGAAATTACCTCCTCCACTTTTACACACAATTTATACACAGAAACTAGTCACTAAAAATAAATTCAAGTACTGCGTTACATATGCTTTCACTTTTACTTAACATCATTCAACTTCGCCACTCTTCCTGTGATTATGGTGAGAAGACTAATTTTTTAAAAGAAAATACTTTCACAGTTTCACATTGTTTCTTTCTCTTTTTCGCCTACTTATTTCTCTTATGAAACAAATCTGCTCTAAAATATGTGAGTTTGTGTGCCAGAAAGATGATGAACACTGGAAGAACACGTTCTAACAAATTCTATCAGAATGATAAGAATAATGATAATATCAAGGTTTTCAATCATTTGTCTCAATAATTTGTCTACACCTCAATACTAACTGACTCTTATCGACCAACTTACTATGTGACTAATCACCAAATTGTGCATTTTCTGGTTCTACGTGGATAGAATCATTTTGAGGGGAGATTGTGCTTCATGTAAGCTGAGATTCATCAGAAAATGCGTCTTACATCTCCAGACATCTGATATTCACTGTGAAACTGAAACATGATACTCCTGGTAATTCTTCATGGTATTTCTGAGGTCAAGAATGAAAGTAGGTGGTATGGGGACAAAACTTATTTCTCAGTTTACTTATTTACCAAAAACAAGATTATTTGAGTGTTTTCGGGTACGTTTGTTATTCTGCATGTTCTGCAAACATACTGAGAGGAGTGAATTAATTGCCATTTATTTCATTAATGTGTGACACATAATCATATATTTTTCCAGATCTCACTGAGAGGTTTCGTTCCAACACTGTTTGGACGAAGTAGTTCTAAAGTTTTCTCGGGTTTTGAAAACTTTTGATAAGACAACTTCGGAGTTCACAACTAAATACATTTTTCCGAGTACCACATTCAGAGCTAATCTTGACAGGGGTTGACCTGTAGTGAACAACAACAGAAGTGTGGACAATCGAATGTATTTGGAGACAAAATACAGAATATCTCACTCAAATCTGACATTCATACAGTAGGCAGTCAATTCGCAAACAACCAATCAATTGTCTAAATCCTTACTATGCTTCAGCAAATATCAGCCTATAGTCTGTGGTTTCATTGTTCATGCATTTACATATCAATTGCGTGCCGTTCCGTTCTCTCCCTATCGATCTTCTACTGAAATGCATTCAATTCACGACAATCGCCATATACTAATTTTGTGGATAGAAGAAGCCAACACCACATACCTCCTGTGGAACAGAAATGGACTTAATGAATACTTACTTAATATTTATGTAGATATTTATGGTATTATATGCTCCACATTGTTCCTCTGAAGAGATAGAGAATGTAACATGTGTGTAGAATGAAGGAGAACAACAAAAAACAGAAATTTGTGTGTGAGTGCTAAATAACAATAATGGGACAGGCAGTTCAGTTAGCGAAACGACAACCAGAAAGAGTTCTTTCAGTTAGAGAAGCTATGTTTAATTTCTTCATAGAAATGAATGTTGGAGTACGATTATCACTGATTTCTTTTCCTAGTTATATCTAACAACATCTCTAGCACCATGCCACAATATCTCTAGGGCTCCAATCAGCAGTCGTGATGGACGAAGATAGTCTAATCTTATGCAGCTTCCCTTCACACCATGAAAGAATGTCCTAAACTGAAAGTCTCTCCGCTTTTTCCAATTAGTCCCAGAGTCAGCAAATAATGCACAACTTGGGATTCTCAGAAACGACATTCCTAGGACAAGCCCAAGCCAACGAATTCGATATTTTGAGATAGTGATACTAACTGAATTATCATCGCTGCTCCCGAATACAAGGTGCCGAACTTCTGCACTACTAAAATGATGTTGTCGCTGGACGTCAGCAATCTTTCGAAAACGACGATGATCAAGCACTTATTGTCGTCTAACATACTGAACTCGGATAGTCCATATTTCAAAAACACAGAGTAAAACTGCACTCACCAACGCGTTGAAGATCCGATCTTTTACAGTCTGCCCAACACCACAAACATTCCAAAGATGTCCAAGTCTCTGTGGCTTTCAATATGCGTGAATTGATCTCATCACTCACTCCACCACCAGCAATTACACAGCTATCGAGAAGTGACAATGGCCCACATACCATTATGAGCACCAAAGATTATCTTGTTGACGATCGAAACCCTGCCTCACGTCTCAACAATTCTTCCACCTCCACGACTAACTTTTCACATTTATCTTTAACATCACGCGCTACCAATGTTTATTATTTCAGTTCACGAAATGTTATATTCGGTCTCCTGAAACCACGCTCCAAACTACATGTTGGAGCTTATAGTGTTCGAATCTGGTATCAGATATGAAAACAGGCTTCCTTAGCTAGGATTCTGTAATCCCGCGCCATCAAACGCACATACAAGATCGTTCATTGATTATTGGAGGCGGTCTATTGAAAACTGTCGCACGTTTTGAAGCACATGTTTGCACTCGGATCATGCTCTAGTTCGAGCAGGACCATTATTTACTTTCAAACCAGGAAATTGAACGGACCGACAAAACACTGTAGGGAACAAACAATATTTTTAATATCCTAATGAGTAGAACAATTAGATTTGCTGACGTTTCGTGACTCTGTGTAAGCCAATTCTTCAGAGAATAAATAACAAAATTCAAATTATCCTGTTTAAATAGTAGAAATGAACAAGGCATCTAATATTCTTGCTTTGTTCCTCTGTACTATTTCAATGGGTTAATTTTGATTATTGATTATTTTTCGTCTGAATAAGTGGCTTACACTGAGTCACGAAATGTCAGGAAATCTGATGTTCCTACGGATTGAGATATTACAAATATATTACATACTTACAATAATCTACTCAATTTGTTTTAAATTATCAAGTCAAACCTTGGTAATGATACCTACTTTAATGGACAGTTCAATCGACATTCGAACACACTTCAGTTACCTTTTATTTTCAAGCAACCTGAGCTTCAAAATCTTCTACAACGTTTTCTGTGTTTTTGTTTCACTAATTTATACTTTATTTTTGAGTGGTATCTTCAATGCGTAATCTTTCCTATTAGCAATGATACTGTTACTACCTCAAATATCATGAGACTTGGCCTAACAACATCATGAATTTGTGCTAATGGAGTAAGACAACTTGAGCCATTGTGATTGACTGACTGAATTCAATGATAAGAAAGAAAGTCGATTGCATTTTCACAATCGAATTTTGTTCCTAAGATACTGATGAATAGTTATGGATAAATACTGCCTTTTATGTTACTCATTCGCTCTCGATAGATCACACAAATGTATAGTAGTGAAATGTCAACTAAAAATATTCGTCGTTCTAAAGTATTTATAAAGAATTATGCATCATCTTGAACTGGGATCGTTTTATGTTATACATCTAGAGACTTTATTCACGATCTAAGTCGTAGCATCATCATGTTTTGTTTAGTTATTGTTCAATTATTAATGAAACTTCACATTTTCATTAGTTTTCGTTTGCTTACAGATAATTGAACTGAAGAGATTAGTCGGAGTACCGAAAACTTGTATTACTATAACCGTTTGAAATCTGAATCTACTTTCGATGTACCAAAAAGTGAATACTTGTTATTCACGTGAGTACATTGCTGTGATTACTTAGCTCAGTAATATAACTCAGAGAAATTACAAAGTACCAATTGATACAGTCTGCATCTTTCAAGTATTCTGTTTTTATCGTCTAAAGGATGATGGGTTTGAACTGTCGATCGAGTGGTTGAAAGTTGCTTGTCTAAGTAACCTCATATACCACATTAACGTACCGGTTACAGCGTCAGATTTTCGACAATTATGTTAAATATATTTGATTAGCCAGGTGTTTTCGTTGCTGTTCACACTTGAGGTGTGACGTAAAGATAAGAAACTTAAATAAGTTTCTTGATTTTGAAGTATCCCAGCTCCGAAATACTTAGAATTTGTCCTCTACAACTCTTATTCGATTGATAGTGGGAATAGTCTCCACTCTTCCAATCAAATGGTTCGTATCTAGCTGCTCATTAATGGCATCCTCAAGGGATGCATTACTACTGTCCAAAGGTAAGATGAAATCACATGTTTCACCCTTAAATTGTGTTGGTGACTGCGGAGAGTTTATCTACAGGATTTGTGAGAAACTGGTTTGAAATTAATGGTCTATATGAGTTCCAACATTTTGAAGAAACAAATGCATGATTCATTTTTGGTCACCAGATACCATAAGACTGAGTCTGCTGAGGTTCCTTCATTGTTTTTAGATGTAAAGGTTTTGCTAAAAGCACTCTTAGTGCTGGGCTAACTTGCTTATAATGCTTCTCTTAGCCTTCTGATTTTATGCACCGTTAAGGTTTGTATTATGATGGTTATCGCGGTGAACGATTAGCGATGCACGGTACTACAATGTCCTCTACTTGATTTTGGCAGAATACGACGTACAACTTACGGCACTTAAACGTGTAGAAATCCACGGCCGTTAAACCAGAAGATGGAAGAAGCAAGGGAAATGGTTACTGGGTAAAAATCGAAAACGTACAGAAAAAAGATGGGTACTTATACGATCACTAAATCGGATCACGTAATTCATATTTACAATATCCGATCGACAATAAAGAACCAGGTAGTAAGTTTATAATAATCTATTTAACACAATATAAACAACCTGTAGAACTCATCAGTAGAAAATGATTCAAATATTATTAGTTTTTCAGCGCTTAAGAATTCTGAGTGCCTATTTCAACTTGTTCATAAGTCGTTTTGAGTCCACTATCTCATTACATTAGTTTTCCTTTATTGTTGTTTTCGACTAGTTGGTCAGTGTCTTAAATTTGTTATCACTGCATGGGTACTTTCATAAGTGCTCACAACAATCAACAGATACATATACTTTCAATCGGTTGCTTTTTGTAGGATGGGCATTCACTAGGCATAGGTACTCATCAGACAAAATAAGGGCATATTATCGATTAACTAACTACAGTATAAGTATGTCTGACCAGTCATTCTCAAAGTGATGAGATAGTAACACCATAATTCTAACTTAAACATACAGGCAGATACATTTAAGCCGTAGAACATATAGTTGAAAATGAAACGGGGCAACTAAAATGATACCAAATAATATGTTCAGTTCATTTACTTCGTTCTTTTACGCCCATATCGTGCAGTCGCAAAGGGTACCCAAACTTAGACATGGAATCAATTCATGTCACCACTCACTGGTTGTTTTTAAACTATCCAGTTTGAGTCCACGATGACTGAAAATCTTGGGTAACATGAATCAAAATCGACCGCTTACCCGGACATACACACTACTACATATTGCTTATGTTCAGAATTCAATCATATTCTCTGCCTTATCTTTTTCCACCATCATAGACCACCATTTTACTAGTACTTTATGTATTTTATTCATTTCATCTCTTTTTACTGTGTTGGTTGTAACAAGTGGAATCAACGTACATTGATGCCGTAGCAGCAGCTCACGTGCGATTGAGTTTGTTTATATTTGAATTGGTTAAGCCCTTTTGTTCGCTTACTTAACGGATAGAGTCACTCGTACAGTAACAACCTATCTATGCTATTGTACCTTTATTATTGTTGCACTTGTATGAATATGTATGGTTGAGTATTGCCTACTGTCTACGCATATATTCATTCTGCTAGCCTAGTCGCTCAAGTGATTCGATGTTTCATTCATTTCCACACTCGTTCATGGATTCGATCATCCTCTCGCTCACTTGCTTGCTTTTCGGCACTTCTCTTTCATTCTTGCTTAACGTACCTACAGTTTTAGATATCTGTGTGTGTTTCGACGATACACGCAATCAACACTTTGTATTCACATTCTGATTTATGCACCGTTGGGGTGTTATCTAGTAACGGTTATTAAAGTGAACAGTACACGAAGTTTAAGGATAATATCGAATACCGACCAAAACGCCGTGTCTGTCCCACGTCATATTTGATTAATTAACAATGTTTTCTTTCAAATCAAAGATGACTGATATTGATTAATTATCTTCTTTTTTACTACAATGGTAATTTGTTAGAGAATTCAAAACGGAAAAAGAAAGAAAGGTTTACGTTCTAAAATAATATTTACAATGTTGGCATCAATCTATGCCGAGAACTGGAGGCAGACATGAGAAGAATGAACATAGGTTGGATAGAAGTAGAAAAGAAGGTCCAAGACAGAGTGAGTTGGAGAATGATGGTCAGCGGTCTATGCTCCATTGGGCGTAACAGGCGTAAGTAAGTAAGTAACAGTTCATAACAGTTCATAATGAAATATTCAATCTCTTGTTAGACCTATTCTCGAATGTCGTTTTAATTATAATAAATTTCTATGAAAATATTCACATTTCAAAAATTAAATTTCTTTTCAATGTGAAGAACAATCAGAAGGGGATTTGTGGAAATTGATTATTTTCATAGTTGAAAGCATGAGTCAATTGAAGCTAGACGACTAAGGAAAATCTTCAAGCATTGAACGGCCGTTTCGTCCTATTGTGGGTTCGAATCTCGCAAGGCGAAATATTGGATGTGCACTACTGAGGAGTCCCATAATGATACAAAACGGTCGTTCAGTGCTTCCAGGGTTTTCCTCGGTGGTCTAGCTTCAATTGATTCATGCTTTCAACTATGAAAAAGAAGAATATATTTGTAAAATCTCAACGAATGAATCTGAAG
>NW_017386002.1:435396-440582 GCF_000237925.1 Schistosoma mansoni
AAGAGGTCACGGAGAAGGGAGTAATATTTCTAACAGAGCGTCCATCACTCAACAAAACTTATCATCTGAATTTTATTTACTATTATGAAAGAGAGAGGGAGGAATATGTGGTCATTCGCGATCTTAAATATTAATAGTTTTTGAATCTACCGCCGGAAATGGAATCGATCTACTACATGTGAGCACATCTTAATACACTACAATAATAAAATGTCGGGATTGAAACTCTTCTTAAATCTCAGCAATATTCAAGTACGATTCATTCATACTGATAATCATATTCTTTTAAGAACAGACATGTCGTGTGGATTTAAGAATATATACTTAAAGTTTTTTGTTATGTAGGATTTTTTTTAACAAGGCTATCGGTTGACACAGTGAGTACCATGAGATCCATTTTGAAGGTTTCGTGTGTGGAAATCCCTCCATGCATACACTTGCAAATTGTTCTTAATGGTTTCCCTAGTTGTTCATTATTGTTGACCGTTTTGATGCCATTTGAGATTGTAATGTTTCATTTCATAACAATTTTAGCATTTTCTCTTTCGCTCTCACTGAGTTTATTGTATCTTGGTGGCAGCCATATTGATCGTTCTCTCTTTTATTTTTGTGGCTGGATTTGACCGGCATCGTACATTTCGGTTGTGAATTGAAGCACATTCCCAGAATCGGAAACAACTGATTTATCCAAGAAGGATAGAATAATACTTATTTTTGGTGCTTTCAGCAATTCTCTTATATTTCTTATCAATTTATCTATTTATTGTTATTTAGATTGATTATTGTGGCAACAATTATTGGTTGAATAACTGAGTGGTAATATTTGTTTAGGTGAAGTCATATATTTGTATTTATGTTAGAATTTAGAACCGCTGTTACCCCAATGATCTTGTTTTGACTTCGATTGGCAGACACGCGTTTCTTCTCTTACCAGACAGTTATTCTTTATCCAAACCTAGTTTGGAACTTATAAGTCCATCTAGGGGAGTTAGGAAACCCTGATTCCAAACCAATGGTGCACATGGGCTCCAGGATCCTGAGGGAACAAATAGTGTGTGAGCTAATCGTTGGTCACCGGCTACTATTGGAAAGCACTTCTTCACGATGCCCCATTGTCTGCTTGATCAGACCTTCAGGTCAAAGGCTCTGGTTGTGGCTTCCTAAGAAAACCAACTGCATCATTTTGGGCACCCGGACAATATCATAGGCCTCACACAATTATGTACTTACTTACTTACTTACCTACGCCTGTTACTCCCAATGGAGCATAGGCCGCCGACCAGCTTTCTCCAACCCACTCTGTCCTGGGCCTTCTTTTCTAGTTCTTTCCAGTTCTTGTTCATTCTTCTCATGTCTGTCTCTATTTCTCGGCGTAATGTGTTCTTTGGTCTTCCTCTTCTCATTTTACCTTCAGGATTCCATGTGAGGGCTTGTCTTGTGACACAATTGGGTGATTTCCTCAAAGTGTGCCCAACCCACTTCCAGCGCTTCTTCCTGATTTCTTCCTCCGCTGGAATCTGGTTTGTTGTCTCCCACAGTAACTTGTTGCTGATAGTGTCTGGCCATCGGATCCGAAGTATCTTGCGTAGACAGCTGTTAATAAACACTTGTATCTTCTGGATAATGGCTTTCGTAGTTCTCCACGTCTCTGCCCCATACAGAAGAACTGTCTTGACATTTGTATTGAAAATTCTAACCTTGGTGTTGGTTGACAATTGTTTTGAGCTCCAGATGTTTTTCAGTTGTAGGTATGCTGCTCTTGCTTTGCCGATCCGCGCCCTCACATCTGCATCTGATCCACCGTGTTCATCAATGATGCTGCCCAGATATGTAAAGATTTCCACATCCTCCAAAGCTTCTCCGTCAAGTGTAATTGGATTGGTGCATATTGTATTGTATCGGAGAGTCTTGCTTTTCCCTTTGTTTATATTGAGACCTACTGCTGCTACACTGGTTGTTTTCTCCTGCATTTGTTGTTGCGTTTGTGATAGAAGAGCCAGATCATCCGCGAAGTCTAAATCGTCAAGCTGCATCCTGCCTGTCCACTGTATCCCGTGCATTCCTCCAGATGTTGACGTCTTCATAATCCAGTCGATCACCAGGAGAAAGAGAAAGGGTGAGAGTAAGCAATTTTGCCTAACACCGGTCTTTACCTCGAACGAGTCGGTGAGTTGTCCTCCGTGGATGATTAGGCAGTTTAGTCCATCATAGGAGTTCCGTATGATATTGACTATCTTCTTAAGCACGCCATAGTGTCGAAGGAGCCTCCATAGTGTTGTCCTGTCTACGCTATCAAATGCCTTCTCGTAGTCGATGAAGTTGATGTACAGTGATGAGTTCCATTCGATTGATTGTTCCACAATGATACGTAGAGTTGCTATTTGATCTGTGCACGATCTATCCTTACGAAATCCAGCTTGTTGATCTCGAAGTTGGGCGTCCACGGAATCCTTCATCCTGTTTAACAATACTCTGTTGAAGACTTTTCCTGGTATTGAGAGAAGAGTGATGCCCCTGTAGTTGTCGCACTTGCTAAGATCGCCTTTCTTTGGTATCTTGATGAGAAGTCCTTCTTTCCAGTCTGTTGGTACATGTTCTTCGTCCCAAATCTTACTGAAGAGGATGTGGAGTATCTTGGCAGTTGCTGTTACATTTGCTTTCAGTGCCTCCGCCGGGATGTTGTCTGGTCCCGCTGCTTTGCCACTCTTGACTTGTCTAATGGCCATGCTGATCTCTTCAATTGTTGGTGGGCCAATATCGATTGGGAGGTCTGTGGGTGCTGCTTCGATGTTGGGTGGGTTCAGTGGAGCTGGTCGATTCAAGAGTTCTTTGAAGTGTTCTACCCACCTGTTTCGTTGTTCTTCAATATCGTTGATTACTTTGCCTTCCTTGTTTTTTCACTGGTCTTTCTGGTTTACGGTAATTTCCAGCAAGTTTCTTTGTTGTATCATACAGTTGTCTCATGTTTCCCTCTCTTGCAGCCTTTTCCGCTGTCACACAATTATGTGGCGAATATATATTTGTACCAATATGTATGTGTTCAAATAAAATATAAAATAAACTAACAAGGCTACATTCAAATATCTGAATTGTTGTCACGTTAATCTCATATAGTGAATCGTTGTCGTTTTTGTTATGTCCTAATAATTGGTAAAACTCAGTAAACTTATATTATGTACTGCATGACCCTTATTCGTTGTAAACTCAAGATCAATTCGCCCATTACCATAAACCTAACCTCAACCTCGTGTTTTCACTACTCCGAAAGTGATTACTCAAAGACATCTATACAACATTCAAAACGTTACAACCTATTGGTGTTCTCCACCTTCAAATGGCATATTTCATAGTCATAATACAGTACATAGCAAACTATCGCAATAATAAGTAAACGGGCAACTGATATGCATCACAAGGATGCAGAGCAAAGCAATTGAAATATTATAAAAAATGAATATCTTAAAATAGTGAGTGTTACTTTTTTGTTTACAAATATTTACACTTATCAAAATCATTTTCATTTACAACTATTGTACCCTCCTCTTCCTCCTCCTCCTCCTCCTCATCATCATCGTCATCATCATCATCATCATCATGGTTACTGTCATTATTGGCATATTCATTATTATTGTCACTTCCATTATTGGATAATTTCAAATTGTCTTTACGTAATTTTAAATTAGTTGATGCAGCTAAATAAGCTTCTTTAGATAAATTTCTAGCTAATTCATGAATAAATGAATATTCTCTACCATCTGAACCAATTCGGATTTGATCATTCAATGAACTGAGTGTTACCTTTTCCCATAGGGAGTGAGAAAAGAATAGATATGAAAGTTATAAGATAATATATATTATTCAACAATTTATAACGATATTACATGCAACGATTAGGGTAAATAAAACTTGATTGAATAGTACAGTTCAATTGATAGTTTGGTTCACTGAACTGATCTGAAATTCGTAAATCGTTCAACTAATCAACCAAAACATTTCAATTATCAGTTTCTTCTTGTCACTTGATAAATCGATGGTGTAGATGCATTTACTCTTTGTGTTCTGTCAAATTCTAATCTTCTCAATTCTTCATGTCTCTATCTTTTTTTCACTTTCCAAATTTATTTCACTACAATATACTCATTGGATAACATCTTCAGACCCTAATCTTTCCGATTACTGCTTATACTCTTACTACTTCGACCACTATGGGATTTAAATCGACAACTGCATCTCTGTGTTAATGTGGTATGACGACTCAAACTGATGTACGTACGTATGAAGTTCTACGTTGTAATTGACTGACTGGCTCTTGTCGCTTAATAAAAGGTGATCAAGGTTTCAGATCATTTTTTCATCCTATAACATCATGATTGGCGTGTATGTTGTTATACAACTGAGATCAGACGTTTTCCTACCACTGACAATCTCGTGGACCTTTAACATCAAAGTTCAGTCCGTCAGACAACGCAAAAGCAACAGGGAATACAATTCCCTGGTAGCTAATAACTAGATTGAGTTCGTGCAATATTTATTTCTTCGGGACTGCATAGTTTATTTACATTCCTTTGAATAATAAACCGTCCGTATCCACTGTCATGGTTCAAAGGTAAGCCAGTAACTCCAGAAGAGCTACAGGACGAGTTTCAAAGGTAAGACTGCTGACACAAAACTTGACCTACAGCAATGCAACAAATATAAGAAATCATATACTGTCAAATCACCCAATCAGGCAACAACGCCAAGCGCAATTAAAGAAACCTTTTACAAGATTCTGGTTTTGTGGTGAATAACATCTCGCCAAAACTTCTCGTTGTATAAATCACTGATCAAATGGTTGGTGTAAAGTCGGTCATAAAGAGATTATAATTTAATTTATAAGGTTAGATTTAAAATCCAAATCACGGGTGAAGTCTTCCTGGTGTCACAGGAAGTAGATTTGCAATGTACATATTCAACATTTACATGCAATTTAACTAACAATAGAAGTCACCTTGATTTATTACTGAATGACGTTCATATTTGTCTACAACTACACATAGAATCCGATATCACACTCATTTCTGGAAAAATGTACAAACTGACAAACCATCCAGCTCAGAGGGCAAAACTCCATCAAAAGCATTCACCTAAGCTACAAATCTACTCCACTATCTCAAATACCTATTTGAACACGGTATGTACATTAA
>NW_017386002.1:440782-482617 GCF_000237925.1 Schistosoma mansoni
GCAGTGGAGTCCAGGATGCGCGTTTCGTTCTATTTGGGACTCATCAGCGAAAGTGGACATCAACGCTGAAATGCAGGTACATCCAGCTGACGAGTCCTAAATAGGACGAAACGTGCGTCCTGAATTCCACGGCAAGCCAATATCCATCTTTGCAGCATTAATTGTCGAAATGAAGCAAGGATATATATCTACATCGTAAACGTATACAATAAATCGAGTTAATAAGTAGAGGAAGAATAATATTGAGAGACACAATACGCTAGAATTGCCACTGATCTAACGTTTGATTATTTATAGGCTATATATATAAATATTTTAGAAGACAATGGTAACAGAATTTCTTGAAACCGAAGACAGATTACGTAACACAGACTCATTGAATAAAACTCAGGAGTAAGAAAAAGGATAGTAGAGAGTTTAACCAAATTTGGAGAAAGGTGTCTTACGTAATAATCTCACAAAAATAAGTTTACCAGGGCAAAGCAATATTAATAAATGAGCAGAGATGGATGATGGTTATCAGAGGAATCCAAGACACATGTTCCTTCCCACTTGGGACTCGTCAGCCTGATGAACTTGCCTCCCAGAGTTGATGTTCACTCCTGTAGTCATTCCGGTGTTAGGCACCATTCATTTCTGACTGAAATTGCTTTCAACTTACTGCAATATCGAGGCAGTCCACACAGGATTCACGTATGCCGAAAGAAGTTGATCATTTGCAGTCCTAAACAATAATGGGCTGATTCAACCAACCAATATATATGAATTAAAATAAAGATTGATAACTGTTTCTATTTGGATACATAAATTGGATTTAAATCTTTTTATAACAACAGCTTCTGAAAAGTTTAACAATTTCGTTTGATTATTTGGAAAGATTTTGAAAATTCAACAGCATCCCCACTGTCGACCAAATGGTGAGAAATAGTACTGTTGAAAACCTTCTCTCTCTGTTAAATCTCAACTTTTGTGGGATTTTTTCGTAGATGCGGATACAAACACTCCCGACATACGTGCTTTGGATGGTACGTGTAAACTGATAAACACAATTGGAAATAACATAAAACGGGTATTTTTTCACATTTGATTGTCACAATGAGCAATTGGTTTGTCATAGAGACACCAACTTTGTAGCTGGATACGTGCTTTTTTAAAATCCAAGTTTACAATTGATAAAATTTGTATAGATGGTTGAAATAATTAAAAAGGGGCTTGTGAACTGGTTTTGATGGTATAACTTATGAAAAAGAGATTTCTGGTTAGCACTGTTTTAGTGAGTTGGTTTTCTACGGCATGGAATCGCTAACCCCATGCCCAACCCTCCTCCTTTATCCGGGCTTGGGACCGGTTGTAGCCTCCGTAGGAGCTACAGGCGGAGTTATGAAAAGAGATCTTAGTGATTTAATCCAAAAAGCTATGGTTAGAGTCTCTAATGTGTCTAAAAAATTCAAGAATGATTTGATTAGAAATATTTTTTGGGTTTAGTGAGTTATTAGCAGTACACTTATTTCTGGATCTTCTACCATTTCGTTGCAAGATTTTGTGCAGACTGTAGTTACTTCTTTAGTTTACTTTTAATAAAAGTATCCAAACAGGTTGAATTGACTTTATTATGTATCAACTGAACTGGACTATTGAATTTTTAAATCATATTTGCTACTCACCACAGATTAAGTAAATAAACTGATATGAGAAGGGGTTTCTTGTGGAGATTTTAGTAATTTTATAGTTGAAATCATGTGATGCAGTCACCAGTGGAGTTCAACCAGATCTGTTGTGAGATATCAATTCAGTAAAGACAATGATGAATGGTTTCTCAATTTCGTGGATTAGTTGAAGTTAGACATTAACACTGTTGGATGCCTGCCGGCTCAGTGGTGTAGAGGTTAAGCGCTCGCGCAGTAGACTAGTAGGTCCCGGTTTCGAATCTTGCTAGTGGGATCGTGGATGCGCACTACTGATGAGTCCCACAATAGGACGAAACGGTCATCCAGTGCTTCCAGGTTTTTCATGGTAGTCTAGATTTAATTGACTCATGATCTCAACTATTAAGATTTATAGATGTTGTGTTAAGTGGTGAGAAATCGTTCTCAGTTATACTACTTCAAGTAGTTGTTTTACACATGAGTAATAGCTTCCATGTTCTAATACTTGTTCATATATTTGGATTGTCAGTAGTTCTGTCTAATAAAATAAATTTGTTTGGGATGTAGTTCGTTTAATTCAAGTTAGTAAAACACTTTCTTAATGGTCCATATTTGCTACTGATCTTGTATGGTAAATATTTTATATAAGCTCTGCTGTATCAACACATACTTTCTTCCGTTGCCTGTGATCTTGCACGAACTCGAGTATGCTCGGTAGTTCGGCTTGTAAACTTTAGCACATCTCGGTATTCTTTCGATACCACGAGATTGCCAACGAATATATCTTATTTCAACTGTTAACAGCCTTCTGATTTTTGGATTACCGAGGGATCCAACTTGATATCTGGCACGTAATCATTTTGTAGTGGTGATCATAGTCAATCGTGATTCGACGCCATCTACAAGCTCTTACAAAAGATTAGTCTCAAAATGTCTTCTTCATTTTACGCTTCATATTTTAAGTTAACCAAGTTGTTCAGTTCATTATGTCAAGTGCATTCCCCAAGGTAGGTTTTTATAAATTATTAGGGCGACCAGACCAAATCATGGCACAAATCCATGAAGTTACTGACAAGTGGACTGAACCATGTTGGTAGGTGTAGACTACCTGGTTGGGACTCGCGAGATGATAGAAATCGATTGTTAGAGACCTTGAATGACATGGCTCAAAATCGTTTGCAATGGTGAAAGCGCATCCACTCTTTGTATTCTTCCAAGTTCTAATATTCTGAAGTCTTCATATCCCTTTCTTTTTTCTCATTCCAAATTTGTTTTACTGGATTATACTCCTTCAATAAAATCTTCAAACCCTAATCTTTCCGACTATTGTTTATTCTTCCGCTATGGGATTTGAATCGACAACTGCATCTGTGTGCTAATGTGATATGACAACTCGAACTGATGTACGCACGTACGAAGTCCTACGTTGTGACTAACTGACTAACTTGTTGTGTAAGTAATGCAAGAACGAACTTTGTGTTAGAAGTACTCATTTGCTATCCGTTCTATCATTCATACTAGATTGAATAATAAAAGATCAACTTGATGTTAATTACATTTTTCCCATGTGAAATCGAAAATATACTTAGTCAGAAGGTCAACTCACTATCAATGGATACCAACTCTGATCAAAAAGTGCTGATGAAGCCTTGGAGTCAGTTTTCGCTACTAATATTATTAACAGTGTTGAGTAATAACCCATAGGATTGATTTTAGCCAATTGATGATATTGTGCAAACATCATTCGATACCAATGGTAATTTATACTTAATTGTATGTATTGTTAAAAAGTTATAACCTGTTATGGATCAAGTGTTCAGTGATCTCCGATTTTCAACACTCCTTTCGTTGACATTAGTCCGCGACGAAAACTGACTTCAAGTTGAACAATATTCACAAATATTCAGCCCACTAATGTTTAAATCGAATAGATGAGCACTTGTAGGCAAAGTAAACCAATAAAAACATGTTAAAGTTTTCCGCACAGAAAAATATGACACTTTGTCATGAACTGTACACAACTCGGATGCTAAAAATTAACGTGGATCACCGAATCCATTTAATTTACTACATATGTTTCATGTACGTAGGATAATCATACAACGGATCCCTCCAAGTAGTGTGTAGGTTATTTAGTGTTATTTTATTTTTCACATTTTATTATCTATCTAACAAAGAGAACACCTGAGAATTACTTCTCAGTACGTGAATTGAGGTACACTGTTGATATACATTCTTCGGATAGTACAAAATCAGTAGTCGACTACGAAAGTTTATGGGACAGTGTAATTCACGTGAATTGAAAAGAACATTAAGGTATTTATTTATCTAAACACATAAATATTGGTACAAGAGGGCACCAGATATATATACGCTACACAAAAGATTGTCATTTCATATTTTTTGTGTGACGGCTATGATACCGCCCAGGTGCTCAAACCGAGCACGTGTTTTTCTTAGGTGGACAAACCGGTAGCCTTCGACCTAAAGGTCTAACCCACAAGGCAGTGGAGCATCGCAAGGAGATGCAGTCCCATGGTAGCCGGTCACCAACGATTGATTAATACGCCATTTGTTCCATCAGGATACTGGAGCCTATGCGCACCACTGGTTTGAAATCAGGGTTTTCCAACTCCCCTAGGTGGACCTTCCATGTCCACCAACCCGGTTAAAGCGCCGGATATTCGCTTTTCGTCCTCTCAATTTCGTAAACAACAGTAATGCCACGAGAATGCATTAGGTAGGACTTCCCTGACAGAGGCTATATACGTGTGGCCATGTGAAAGCTTATGAAGAGAGAGGGTGGGCTCTCCTCACTCTCGATCGTATCAGGGCATTTGGAGACATTAAGGTAATATTAGTACCGTTTAAAAAGTGAAAGAAGAATGCCTTCGATTAACTCCACGAATAAATAAAAAACTATAGAATATACCTTTGTCAATAGTTTAGTTAAATGTTTAAGAATACCTAAAATATGTCTACTATAAATATATCAAAAGTAGAAGACAAAATCAGTCAAGTCTCGTTTTTGTATCACTATGCCATAATCAATTACTTTATATAATTTAACACCATTCATAAGGGGGTTTTGTGGAGATTTTAGTAGTTTTATATAGTCAAGATCATGAGTCGATTGAAGCTAGACCGCCGTGGAAAACTTGGAAGCACACTGCTGAGGAGTCCCACAATAGGACGCAACGGCCGTCCAGTGCTTCCAGGTTTTCCATGGTGGTCCAGCTGCAATTGACTCATGATCTTAACTCTATAAAATTAACACCATTCAATTAACTTTCCACTTAGATGGGAATATAACAAATTGAAAATGGATCTAAGTATCACATGAGACTTTGGATTATTCTTAAAGTACATTAATAACCGTAGTGCTAGTCATACTCTATGCAAATTATGATTAATTGTATGATTTATCTTATTTAACTTTTAATTCAAAAGTACTTTAATTCAATCTTTATTAGTTCATTTGATTAGACAATTTTATGAGACAAGAGTTTTGTGGAGATTAGAGGAATTAATATAATTGAATTCATGAGTCAATTAAAGCTAGACCATTATGGAAAACCTGGATGGCCGTTTCATCTTAGTATGGAACCCTTCAGCATTGAGCATCTACGACCCCACTAGCGAAGTTCGGACCTAGAAGTTACCAGTCTCTCCTGTGAACGCATAACTTCTAGACCACTGAACCGGCCGGCATCCAACGGTATTAATGTCTAACTTTAACCAATCCATGAAATTGCCCCACCATCCAGCATAAAATGTATACAATAAATGATGGATATAATTTCACGAATAAATGTTTGGAGATCTTAGTTGTTACTGGAAAACGTTACGTAATATTTGAAATGTTAGACAAAGAAGTAGTGCTGTAGTGAATGAGAACACCAGTGAGGATAATTGAATGTAATTGAACATGAAATTACAGAATCTCGTAGTAAAATCTGAGAACTATACACTAAATACTTCATTTGCAAAATGTCAATGAATTGCTTCAGACTTCATAGTTGAAAGCGTGAGTCAATTGAAGCTAGACCACCACGGAAAATCTGGAAGTACTGGATGGCTGTTTCATCTTATTGTGGGACTCCTCAGCAGTGCGCATCCACGGTCTATCGGTTAAGTGCTCTGGCGCGAAACTGGTAAGAGAAAGTGAATAATATAAAGGTGATAACAAATGAGTGATATTTATCAAAAGAAATTAGAAATTGGAAGTGTGTGTATTAAGGATCATAGACGAATGAGAGATTGTAAGTGTTACTTTTACAAGTGGAGATCAGATTTGAGCTGGTGAGTCACTAAAGCCTCAAGAATGTTGAGGTTTGATTTATTCCCCTTTTGAACTAGACCATTTAACTGCATGGAATATTTCGAGGAATAATTCTAGTGGGACAGTGTAACCAGAATTGATGAGAAGTCCATTCATTAGGCTGATGATTATTTTAAAATTCAAGTACAGTAATACCGGATAATATCAGCAACAGCGTTTTATAGGAGAGGACAAACCAGCTTACAGTTGAAGAGGAAATTAGGAAAAGATGTTGGAAGTGGACAAGAAATACATCAAGGAAATCACCAAACTACGTCATGAGGCAAGCCCTAACTTAGAATGGTGCAGGAAAATGAAAAAGCGGAAGGCCAAAGAGCACATTACGCCGAGAAATAGAAGCAGATATGAAAAGGATGAATAATAACTGGGAAGAACTGGAAAGGATTGCCCAGGACAGGGTTAGTTGGAGAGTGGTGGTGGGCGGTCTATGTTCCTCCGTGAGGGGTAACAGGCGTAAGCAAGTAGTAATGTACTAAGATGAGTTTAGATTTCTTCGGAAACATAACAGTTTTAATTTTATGCTTGTATATGCTGGATAAAATGAGGTAAATTCTCTCAAAATCACACAAATGCATAGATACTATTTTTGTCTCTAAATATTTAGTCAACTATAATTCATGACTTATTACAAGTCCAACTCATTAATTTCTTTTGAGCAGTATATCTCACGTTTAGACTTTTACCAAAGTTCACTTGTTATCATTTGGGATTCACCGTGTCAACTTTTTCTTCTCTTGCCATGAGGTGTAGACTGAATAGAAGAAAATTTGTTTTACATTCTAAGACGGTGGTAATTAGATGACACATGTGTGTAATGGTTGGATATGGTCAGCGCGATAACCTACAATCACATATTACATTGCAATGCACTCAAGTAGTTACTTAGATTAATCACACTAATGAAGCTTAGTTGATAGAATTCGATCAGAATTAAAAGACTAGACAAATACAGTACAGGCCAATACTGAACGATCAATCGGATGATCAAAGTGTAATCAATAAGACAGATTCTCTCGTCAGACATTGATTTATTTTATTGATAGATGCAGTTATGTTATCTCAATGGGAGCAAGGAGCCCCAAATTCCCTGGCACGGCCGAGATTGGGGAAAGTCTGCTCTCCCTCTCGAAATGCTCTCACATGGCCACTCGTATATAGCCTCTGTCAAGGACGTCCTACTCACTGCCTTCTCGTGACATTACTGTTGTTTACGAAATTGAGAGGATGAAAAGCGAATGGTGGTTGCTTTAACCAAGTTGGTGGACACGGCGAGTCCACCTAGGGGAGTTGGAAAACCATGATTCCAAATCAATGGTGCACATGGGCTCCAGTATCCTGATGGAACAAATGGCGAATGAACCAGTTATTGGTGACCGGCTACCATGGGACTGCATCTCCTTGCGATGCTCCACTGCCTTGTGGGTTAGACCTTCAGGTCATAGGCTCGGGGTGTGGCCCCCTAGGGAAACCACCTGCTTCAGTTTGGGCACCTGGGTAGTATCACAGCCCTCACACAAATCAAATGAGATTTGTGAGGTGCATATTTATCTGGTGCTTCCTTGTACCAATATTTATGTGTTCAAATAAAATGTTTATTATTTCAATGAGACTACTTAAATCGATTATACGTAGTTCAATTCATTATTTAAAACATTTTCGTATTGTGATTTAGAATAATATACATAAGCGAACAGGGTTTTTTCAGGTGAGCCATTCATTGACAAACGTCATAAGTCTTCCTTGAAATTTTAATTACAGTATAGAACTAGAAAGGAAAGCCCAGGACAGAGTGAGTTGGAGAATGCTGGTCGACAGCCTATACTACATTGGGAGTAACAGGCGTAAGTAAGTAAGTAAGCAAGTAATAAATTCATAATTACTCATCCAGGTTTCTGGTGTGGAGTTTAAATTTTTAAAGATATTTTACCATGAGTCAATATCAGTCTAATATTAGCCAAACCAGTAGGCATCAGCCATCTATTAAATGTCGTACTGCTGACTGTACAGAGGTGTGACAGCAGTAAGGTGTTTCCTTCAAACAACCAGCATAACAGCGATGCTGCCTTCCCACAACGAGGGTTGGGGTTAGAAAAGATCGACCCTAAAAATGCACGCCTCGACTTACCTCACGAATATCCGTCTCCGGCGGTAAGGTTCCAACAAGTACGGAACTAACACAAAAACTACCCACAAAAAGGTCGTGTGTGACCGACCTCAAGCATTTGTACCTTGGGCACTGCGGTCACGCTCTCAGGTCATTAAGACCACTTCTAAACCAATTTACTTTTCAGGTACCTTTAGAAGAACACTTCCACGGTGTGGGCAACCGGGAAATGATAACTGCCCTCATACCTCTAACCGCACTCAAGACTGAAACGTTATTTAATAAATAATCAGTAGTTCGAATACGTAACTTCCTGCCCAAATGAAATTCCTCTCATAAAATAATCCCAAAACCCACTACAAATAATCTTCATATTCAAATCTAATCATATTATATCCGTGCGAACTAATTCCATCGAAGATTTTATCCATAGATTGACACTAAATGGGAAGTCGAAAAATCACCATAAGATTATTAAACGTTACCCTCAGAAGTTACTGTATAACAGTAAGCAACGCAACGAAGGTAAATGTTAGATTCGAGTGACATTCACATTTGGTGATTTCAACAAGTACTATTCATCAGCAGCATGTATCACAGATATTTCGTATAAATAGTCAAGTTATATTCCAGGTATACCAATAACTAATTCTATAACCAGTATTTTCTTAAAAATACTTTCGTACTGTTTGCACTGGTCTTATTTCCATGACAGTATTTTTTTAAGTGACTAATATAATACATATTAGAGTCATTGTGTTAACATAAAGAAAGCATTCAACTTGGTGAAAATTTAAGTGATGTTTGACTAGACGGTTTTGTCTGAACCTGAAGCCGTCGATTTATTGAGTAGATTCGGTATTCTACCTTTGAGATACAAAGGAATTGTACAAGCTCACCAGTAGTGATGTACGGCAAATCCTGATAGTACGAAATAGTTTGGCAGTGCTCGATGCAATTCATACATTTTAGTTCAAATGGTAATCACTAGTTGAATATTTTCAACTGAGTCTTCAAAAGAGCACTAACACCTAGTTTATTATTCACTGGATTCTGAGTTCACGAGGGCTTTAATCATATATATATCCCCTTAGATTTTAAGGTCAGTACTGTCGGTTGCTTTCTACTTGTTCTTATATAAGGTGTTCGATTATTGTTGGGGATACTAAAGCCTCAGGCACTATGTTTAAGAATAAATCAGTTTTGAAATTCACACACTGATTTAAATGGAATTTGGTTGGCTTTCAATGTATTTACACGCACCAAGTTACTTTATTCTCAATACGTCCTCACTGTATTAATTAATCCACTGTGACTTTGTGTTGCTCACTTTGACAGGCTTGTAATTAATGATCAATTATTAATCGACACATGATTAGATTGACTCCAATATAAATTAATTCTCCTGGAGTATTAATCAATACATCGTTCCTATAAGGTTTGTTACTCCCATAGTGGTGTGAAGGATTATCATCGAAGTGTTGTGTACTAATCGTCGTCTATCTAGTTCACTTAGATCCAAATCGTTCCTAATTCAGAAATATAAACTCGATCTACAACGACCGTTACCGGTATTCACTTATTTTGTCTCTTATCGTATACATCTTGTTGGTTTCCTCTCACTGTTATAATTTAAGGAGTGACAATTTCAACTGACACGTATTCGCATCAGTCCTCATAATGTCTATGACTAAAATGTGGTTAACTGTTGAATTATATAAACGAGTTTGTATTGACTAATCTTTGAATGACTCAAATAAATTCTAAGTGATGTTTTCATTTCGCAACATAAATGACTATGAATTACTTACATGTCTTATCATATTTGTTTCGACTCTAGTGAGCTTTCACTTTAATAATCTTATACATGCTTCTTTTTTAATAATTGAACTTCAATAAGCTGACGTACATAGTATGTTAAGATAGCATCACGAAATGATATCAACTGGAAAACAACAGAAAGCCACACTACACCAGGTGAATGTCTCGTTTTAGCTTTGGGTCCCTAAGCCTAAACGTTTGAGATCTTGTGGTCGGTACGGTACCTCAGACTACTAAGCCATCATCTCAAAAGTAAGACAACTATTACTAATGGTATCTCAAAAGTAAGACAACTATTACTAATGGTGTGGATGATTCTCAAGCTATGTGACGAATTTAATAAACTTGACAATGGGTTTAATCCAGTGTGATGAATATCCATTAGAGACGAGAAAACTGCCCACTAATCTGTAGTTTCCAATTGCCATTTAAATAACACTATTTCCTTAAATAGAAAATACATTCAAAGTGAGCTAATCTTTACAAAACACTTGTACGAATATAATAAACAATCGCCATAATTCCATACTTTTTTTGCATTGTTAGTTGTCAGGGGCAATATAATTCCGTGGAAATTTGTATACTTAATAATCTTTAAGTACTTGCCTTGGATCCAGTTTTATATATTCCCCAGTCATTTATTTATCAGGTATAAATTCATGTACTCGGCTCCAAGTAACATTCTATGAGTGACACAACCCTATTGCCTAAACCGGAGTGGGTTTCAAAAATGAGAATTAGTGGGTGAATGTTGGACGCCTTAACCACTAAGCCACTGCCTTCCAACCACTGAATAATCAGGAGAGCTACTAAGCCATATGCAGTTTCCTTTCATTCATCCTTAAAATAATGAAAAAAGTATTACAATAATATAGAAGACTCAACTTATTAGTTTCTCACTATTTGGGTGCAACCAAAATAGATTAACAATAAATATATAACAACAGATATGTTTAACACCAAGAGTTTAGATTTACCGACTTCTCTACAAGGGCAGAACAGTAGTATACAGAGTATTAATGGAGGCTACGATGATAGCTCACAAAATTAAATGTGATAGAGGGAAGAACACTCCTTCATAGTATGGTAAGGATTATAGCTCAGGGGGGGGTAATTATTGGATTTCTTCATCTGGAAGGTTTATTTAAGAAGTTTTAGTTGCCAATTTAAGCATTGCTATCACAGAATGTTTTAACGGTTCAATAATATTCGGTTTAAGTAACGGTGAATATGGCTTCATGTGAGTTATCCCAGAACTAGATATGTATGCAAGTAAATAAGCGTTTATATGTTGGCTAAACAGGATTGTTTCACTAGATGTTACCGGCTTATGAAATGTTTTTAGCCACACAGTACGACTCTAGAACACCGATGGAAAGTCGTTATAAAACCTCTGGATACATAATTAAGATGTAGAAGACAGTTTCTTATTACGATTGGTTGTATTACACTAATATAATATCATTAAGTGAAATCATCCATTTACTTCAGAAACTAACTTCACAAAAAGTTGCTCGATATCAAAGGTTGCAACTGCTGGACTTTAATTGTATGGTTAAAACGACAAATCTTAAGAAAACAATATTTAATGACCAAACATGAAGTCTATAGCGATATCATGGATTTTGAGAGCATTTATACAGTCAAAGCTAGTTCAAACTGTATTAAAGCTATCTTAACAGCCAAAAACCACAAGACAGATTAAATTAAATAATCAACTGTCACAATGTTATCTTGCGACAACACAAATTACTAAAGAGCTAACTACAAACACATATTTCAAGTTGATTAAAAATTCTAAGACATTTGTAATGAAACTTTAGTTGACGGAAAACAGAGCAAACTACACTATTTACAAAGTCACTATCTAAAGTGTTTCAAAACACATCTCAATCTAGTTTTCTGGGAGGTGGAGGCGACTGAATATTTAAAGATAACCGAAAATCTTCCAAATTGTCTTCCCAATGTTCTTCGAAGTAAACACACATTAGAAAACGCGCTTCTCTACCGGTACGAATGGCATACTCTAGATGACTTCTTACAAAACACTCCGTTTGTCTGAAAGAAACAACGAAAAAGTACATTTAACATGTACCCGGGGAAATAACCTGACTGATACAAATAAGTGGCGAAATTTATTTATGTATTATTGATAGTAAACACTAACTTGGGTGCGAGGCGCAGAGAACCAAAGTAACCACCAGTTAAACACATAGGGAGAAGAGTTTGTATGCCTTCTACCCATTTAACAACGACTTCACCAAGCATGTCAGTAGGTTGACCAAGCAAAGTATGAACCAAATCATGTATTTCCCGATACCGCAGCATGACGTAAGCCAAATCCGGGTCATCTACAAATCTAACATAGTGTCTTTCATCAGGTGAATAACCCTAAGGCTATGGTCAATGAAATTGTAGAGCCTACATATTTATCCAGAAACTTCGTATACGCTTTTCCGAACGTACCCTTAGGTAGCTTACGAAGGCTGTCTAAATCAACTGTGTTAGTACGAATAGTTGGCCGGTCACTAAAAGTCAATAAAGGAGCGAAGTATACCGTAATATGCGACAACCATCAGGATGGTTAAGCTTTCTATTGAATATTTTGCGTAAAGCGAGTTCTCCACTAGTTTCTCCGAATGTGCTGAGGAGATCTGAAGGACAGAAGACTAAAGATTCCGTTACCAGCCCTTCTTGGGTTAATCAGACACCCAATTCCACTCCCAAGACTCAGAAGACATTTTTGTGAGAAAGTGGTTTTGATGTGTCCAGGATAATTTTCGACATCACCGAAATTCTCGGAATTTAAGACACCTAATAAAATCTAGGAATATATTTTGTGGAGAATAAACTAGCTTTCAGTATGCTGTAAACGAAGAAAATAACGATTTATTGATAAAACTCTTCTGAGTATTAAGCTCATCAGCGACCTTCACAGTCAAACTGTTCCATAAATCTTCAAACACCAAAAGTTGATGCTCCGCTATACCGTAATAAGGAACCGTTAACCTCTGAAAATCTATGTCTGTGTAATGTGACATAAATATTGCCAATGTAAAAGGCCGAGTTTTACTTCGAAACTATGGTAAGCTTAAAGAACAAATGTCTGTGGATAAACTCGACGTTGTCAAGCAATTCAAGTTCATCGTAGTCAGTAATTAGGGTTATGTTTTCGCCTACTTAGTTACCAAATTGTATGTATTTCGAATTAATTTCTACTATGGAGTTAACTGGAAGTACGACTGTTGCAAAGTTGTTGTTTTTCTTCCATCATAACTGACTGTCTTACATTTGGGTCCACCATAGGATGATGGGATAATGTTTTCTCGGTAGAAAACCTCATATTTTTACGTCAGCCTGCAAGAACGAAAGATAGAGAAACACAAACTACAACATGGATTATGATGGTGAGAAAGTCTTGATAAAAGCAGTAGTGTTATCTAAACGTAGGAAATGTAATTCTGAATGTGACAGGTTACAGCTGTTCCATGTCTCGACTAGGACTTCCATACCTTCTGATACAGGTAGCTTACACTGTGTCGGAAAAATCAGAATTCTATCATCATTGTTTTATAACCGTCTGCTTCAAATATGATTTAAGTTGGAGAAAACACAGTCTAGTTGTACTTTGAATCAATCATAAGCTTCGGCGCCCTTTCATTCAAATGGTTCAAATGGTTGAGGACGGAATAGAAGAAGCTTTCGCTTAACGGGCTTCCGTGTCTGGTAGCAGTGGATCACCAATACCTCCAGGCAAGAACCTAGGTATATGAACGATAATAGAGGGAAAAAAAGAATTTGGTAAATCATAATAATATGTTATCCTTAGTCCTTAAGAATAAGTCAAGTTTTCTCTTAAAGGACTCCTGGGAGGTCGCTTGGACTAGCTCAGTCGGCAGCGAATTCCAGCACTTGACAACTCTAACGGAGTAGAAGTTGTGTCTGCAGTCTGTTCTGCTATGTAGGGTCTCCAATTTCTGGGTGTTCCCTCTGAGGTTAGTGTTATGACTAAGCTTAAGAAGTTGTTTAAGGGGATGACCAGAAGTATTAAGGATACTATAGGTCATAAGAAGATCACCTCTAAGACGCCTATACTCTAACGCGTAAAGGTTAAGTGATTTGAGGCGCTCTTCATAAGGTTTGAATTTGAGACCCCGAACTGATTTCGTGGCTCGACGTTGTATACGTTCCAGAGTGACCTTATCCTTATCCTTACTGTCAGTTGGAAATAAGGAAGAGAAACTAGGTATCAGTGCAGCTCACTGAAATCACAGGGGATATTCAGTGTTTCTGGACTGCTTCAATCAGCATAAAACACCCACCTTTTGCTCTTCAAAATTTCGAGTCAGCTAAAGGCCTATATCGACTCTAAAATATAGTTCTGCACTCGGAATGCTGGCTTTAACAACTAAAAATGTTGGGAAATTTTCATTTTATCGACGTTTTCATATAATAGGAATGTTGGATCTGGAAACGGGGTAATCCTATAAAGTGGGGTTGCTCTTCCTGAGAACTAGTGAAATGAAGGTACTGTAGTGGCTTTGTTTCGTTAACCAATCACCTTTCTAATCGTGATTACATAATTCACAACGGTGTTTTAAATCATAGGGCTATGGGAAGCGGCAACGACAGTTTATTAGTCTATAGTACAAACAACAACAGTACAAACATCGGGCGAATTTGAATCAGAGGAGAATTCATGGTCAACTCGAATAAAGCGCAGCTAGGATAGGCGAAGACTAATAATAGGATCTGAGTACATATATACATGGGAAAGAGAATGACACATCGAGCAATATTTAAGCTGTTAGCTTTTGAGCTAGAAGACATATATACATGTAGGCTGATATGTTATCAAGCGCATACGTTTATACACATACGATAGTTATCATAATAATACAAAGAAATATGTGAATTGTTACTGTTCGAATAACATTGTCTATTAAGTAAGTTAACAAAATGGCTTAACCAAAATTAACCATAATCGAAATTGATTGTAAGAGAGTCGTTTATAAAAAATGCGAATAAGAATGAACAGTGGGTATTGTTGATCATCATCACGATTAGCACACACTTCAGAAGAAAACAGAACCACTTCAGTAATCTTGGTAGGTCTGAGTGAAAATCATCTGATTGCCAGCTTCATTCTTCAAAGTCTTGGATTCTATGCTTCGGTCTGTTACAACATTGAAGTTCATGAACATCACTGAAAGACTACTCAGCATCTAACAAGTAAAATAGTGAGATGAACACTAAGTTTTTCTTTCAGCACATAAGCCTGCAACTCCCGAATTGTTCACAGTTTTGAAACGTTATTTCCGTCATTGAATGCTGCATTTTTAATGTAACCCAGCAAAATGACAGGCGACGAAATGATCTTTCATCGTTGATTACCATAATTTGGATAATGACTCACTTCTATTTCTGCTAGTTACCGTGTGTATCGTTAAAATTGGCAGGAAGAATACAGTTTACCTCGCCTCGATAACTTGATAATCATAAAAGTGAAAGTTCGTTATGATGAATAACACCACAACGTAAGTAACTTTGTAAGTGCTGAACAAATGCTTTAAGTTCATCAATATTAACAAACACTACTGGTTATTAACCCTTGGTTGTTCATCCTGGTCATATCCCTGATCATCTCAATAGGGTGAGTTGCTTAGATTTCTCTTTCCAAATATCCAGTGAGTGTCTGACATTACCTTTATCAATGGTATCTGGGGTTTGCTTCACAAGAACCAAGAGTTACCCTCGATGCATCTACAGAATCAAAGTTGAACTTCGCTTTTTAGAAAGGTTGTAGTATCTGCCCTCGTTACGTCAAATGTTTAGTCTGACCACCTAGTGAGCATCGAGATTTTACTTTGAATGAATTAATTTCTGTTAAAGTAGTACCACAAGTGTTTCTCTTTCTGAACCATTTACTCCCATCGATAATCCTATTAAGTATGGTGCTTTTGACGGAAATTGAACATTGGGGCCTAACAGTTCACGGCAACAGTTTGATCAAACATTTTTAGTCCCTGCAAAGCATAAGGACTCAAGAGAGCATGCTTTCTTTTGCTCGGCTCTCAAAGTGTGAGTATTTAGTATACTCCCAAAAACTTAGTCGTAACGCTAGCTCGTTTTCTAGAAGGAGAAACAGCAAACTTTATTGCCTGATGACAAAATTCACAGTTGTTCAGAATCTCTCAATGTGTGTAACTCAAGTTTGATTGCTACTCCCGAGGAAAAATGATCAGTGAATGCAAAATAAATGTAAGAAACGGTCCATTGTCACGGGGAAAAAGCCAGATCCGTAACCATAGTTGATAAAGCGGAAGTTGATTAAAGTGACAGTTTAATTATCTTTCATGGAATCAAGAGATAGAGTTTTCAGTCCACAACTCTCTTTAAGTGTGACATTGGGTTAATAAATCGTCTTAATAACCAGAAATGCCCCAAAATATTTCCAGGTACACCGTGCTAAAGGTCCACAGATTGAGACACTAGACGGATTTGGGGGGAAGTCAAACTAGGCTTCTAAGCGTAGTATTAAGACCTCCCAATGAGAGGGATTTAATACTGCGGAATCGATGCAAACAACAGGGATCAGGAGATTTTGTATGCAAACATTCGTCGCCAACTGACTTTATAAAAAGCCGAGACGCTGGAGAAGGACTATAAATAAGGTTAGATGTTAGGGAAAACGACTTTAGAATTGTGGCTATTCGGACTGTAAGGATTCGATAGAGAATGATGACAAAGCCATTTCGAGTGTTGTACGAAGCCTTTTAAATGGTCTTCATGTCTTCCAAACACAAGCTAGGAGCTTGTTCAACATACAATAAGAGTTAGGTGTGTAAATATTCTTTAACAAACCGAATGTAGTTGCCTACACGAAGACATGGCTCTATAGACAATAGAGAACCTGATTTTAAGTTTCACATTAATGGGGGTCGACAGAACCAAGAAGCTAAAAAGAGTAGCTTTATTTATTCAGAATATTCCCTCCTTTACCATTACTAATAACGTATCTCGTAATAGTAGGAAGTTCGGATTAGTTAGTTGCTCACTGTCGTACAAGGGAGAAGAGCTGTTCATTTAGTAGGTTTGTGGTGGCTGTAACTGTGAAGTGAATGCGGTCTTGCCAGGCAGATCAAACACTTGGTAAATGCTTAATTTTAGGAGACTTTAATGGAACTTATGTTGACTGTAAAAATCTAGGGATTGAGTTGTCAGAAAATTATTTCGACCAGAAGCTAGTTGGGGCACTTATTACATCGACGACCTGGTGTGATCCGAACTTTGAATAATTTTTATCTGAACCCATATTGACATATCTTGAGGGTGGCGTCACAAAACTCGATTAGGTATCACTCCTAAATAAAAGCGATCATACAGTTCTAGATTTTTACCTCCATACCATTGTTAACCATGATGTTTAAGATGAAGGGATTGATAATTAACATACCAGAAATTATTTATTCAGCGGGCTCAATGGGCTGGAAAATAGAACCGAAATCCTTCATTGAAATAGCTTGGAAGGTACTAATAAATTTGTACGTAAAAGTTTTGCCATTGGATGCTCCTTCGGAATACGAGAAACCAGACACCTTTATCAAGAGTGTTCATACCTGTCTCCATACAAATAAAAGAATGCAGGAGAGATTAAGGTAGCTGGGTACTGATGAGACAGGGTCTCAATGTACATGTCGTAAAGACAGCCATTCCTTCAGCTCACACAAATCTGCCTATACACATTATAAGATTCAAAGCCATGATAGAACTCTATGTCCCTACTTTGTTAAATAACCTACGAATCCGATGAGGTACATCCTAGATTGCCAAAAAGACAAACGAATTTTGTTGTAAACCCAGGAATATGTTTTAATTTATCTGTAGCTGGAGGAACATTAACAGAAGACTGGAAGAATTTCACAAAACACAAATCTTAGAAACATCAGCAAGTTTGCTGAACCCGTTCAGTTGTTAGGATCCTAGAAATGAATACTCGGAGAAAGTCGTTGATATATCTAGACAAAGCAGAGACTTTTCTGATAGATAGCATGGTTATTTGTGATTTGCAAACAAATGTATTCAAGTACATTATGATACAAATTGGCCACCAAGATACGTGGATAATGAATAACATTGACTACTTGTTGTCCAGATACATACTGACTTGACAATCATCGTAGGAAATACTTCCTCACACAGCCGTGAAATGCTCATCAAAAGTTTCAGAACCATCATGTCAATGCGAACAGCCTTTAGACATATCGATAATGAAACCATTTTGATTTCTTGTTCGTTTTTCGTTAAACCTAAACATGAATATTGCATTCAAAGAGCCAACCTCTGCTTAAGAATGCACAGCAAATGGCCGGATAGTTTAAAAGAGTATCAGCCTAGTTGATATGCATAATTCCAAACTTCCGTATGACGATAAACTGGCTAAACTAAACTCATCTTCTTTTTCATACAAAAGTGACAGAGGTGACTTAGTTGGAGTTTTAAAACTATTTTTTGGCAACTTTACATACGATATGCTCTCACGTCTCTTATCTTCCAAAGCAGAAAATTTGCGGGTATACTCCAAAAAATGTTCACGAGCCCACAAGAAATTACTTGTTAGTTGACTATCGACCTTCTCATTGAATCATCAACTAGTGGAACGCATCGTCTCAACACATGACTGAAGAGAGGTCAGTCCATAAATTCCAAAGAAAATTTGATCCAATGAGAGACCGTCCTTGGCAGGACTGATACAGGTAATTCAGCCTTTCGACATTTCTAAAATAAAGCTGTGATACTATGTATTGAGAAGACAATCTGCTGTGTCAGCCTACAGATTCTTTGAGTTTGTCGACGGGTTTGACGAAGGGGTTAATTTTCCTCAAAAAGCGAGAACACATTGGTGAGCAAAACGTGTATTGTGTTGACAAATAAAATGAACAAATGCTCACTCATACATATACCACTCTAATCCTTAGGAAACCGGACTATTTCATAGCCAAGGAAATGCACTTATCTTTTTCGTTACTTGTGATTTGTCATTGATTAACTTTCACATTGGTCTATTCCTGATTATCTCTCTATATCATGTGTCATGGTAGGATGATGGCGAGCTGACTATACTGTAGTTTTAGAGTTCTGATCATCAACGAAGGGTAACTCATTGTCGCAAGTGTGGTAATTTACTGCTTTATCACTAGCCATTACGCTGCTGTTATTTTCAGCACAAAACTTTGTTGCTTCTGATTGTTTTATCGTCTTTGATTATTTTTTCCGTTCACAAGCTTTGTCTCTGAGCACGCTTTAGTTCTTGAAGGTTAAATATGTTGTGAATATAACCTCCAAGAACCACTATACTTGTCCAGGCTTCCTGATTGTGTGCTCTCAGTTGTTCAGGAGCGGTTCTTAGGAAAGAAGTAGGATTTAATAGTGATCTTGACTTAAGAAATGACCTTTATTATGTGAGAAGTAGTAGTAGAAATAAACAGGAAACGCAAATCGCCAAGCTATTTTACGTTAGCTGAATTCTGACATTTTGGATGATGGAGTCAAGTTTATTTCCCTACTCGTATCTCAGTGCATAAGATGACTGAGAACCTTCTTACCGCACTCATGAAAACCTTTTCAGCGCCACGAGTGATAATCATTCGTCTTTTTTTGTTATGTCTGTTGATGATGTGACAGGCATTTTAGTTTGATAACACTTTACCAGCAACACCTATAATTGAACTGGTGAAATCAAAAGGCTAAAGCTAGGAGGTTGGAACAATTATTTGATAGATTATCAATATATCGAGAAGTGACTGATCTAAACGGGCTAGTGATCACAGAAGTTGAACATGGCGTTCACACTCGTGATCTGGTGCGGATGTATGACCGAGCGCCTTCAGCTAGGTGGGTTCATTAAAACTAATGTGGTCAGCATCCCTTGTCGAACACTTACAGAGCTATTGATTTTGGGGATATAATTACCGCTACACCGTAATTTCGGTCTCGCATACCGGCATTGTATCGTGAAAATAAGCATTTATCTGAACGTTCTCATCGATGTTTAGGACTGCTTGAAACTCAAATAAACTACTAGAGTGTTATGCAGCCGAGAAAGTTTCAGTATAGACTGCTTGAGTAAAGGCAGACAGTTTTTCTACTAATTACAAAGTGAACATGTTGCCATTAATTATGAGAGATTTTGTGTCAGATAAGCATATGTAAACAGATATATTTTATTTGACAGCTGGCAGTAAAGGATAAACATTTGAGTATACACAAGGATATGTTCAAACTCCCAAGGCTACGAGTTGCCAGTCGACAAGGAGCAATATATTAGTGTACAAAACAGCTAGGAAATAATGGATTATTCTGTCTGTCTAAAAGTAAGGGCAAATGAAGACGGCATTATACAGAGTTCATATAAATCGCAAAAGCACATTAGAGCTAAGTCCTTTAGCTAGCTGGCAGTGAAAATAACAGACAGTGTATCTTCATAAATGAAGGATTTTCAATTCATAAACATAACAAGAAAAGGAATGACTCTAAATAGTGCAGATACCAAACATCTCTTAGATACAGGACATCAGGTCGATATCTTGCAACGTTTCAAGGTGAACAATAATCAATCAAACTCCAGTCTTCTGAAGACGTTGCTATCAGGCATCAAAAACCTGGTTTCAGTGTTCAAAATGTGATGGTTACAAATCTTTCCTTGCCTTGGTGACAAATATCCCTTCGTTGTATGTAAAAGATAGTTTTCCAGCTCTCTCGCATTTATCACACCATTAAATCTTTTTATTTCAACTGTCTTCCAGATTAGTAATCTTATTTTATTAACTTGGCTTCACTGCTTTAATTCATATCAACGTTTACTCACAATCTAATCGCTTGTTTCTGGCTATTTGAACTGTTTTCACAATTAGTGTTGAAAACGTTTCTTTTACGTAATATATACATTTACAATATTCAGTCTATTACCCCTTCTAGCCATAGGAACATGGTGAAGCCTAGTAGGCCTTTGTGGAGCAGAGTACCACATCGAAGCACGGCACAACTACCGGGGCGAAATAGTTGTTTTTGCATTGTTTACGCAGAATCATCGCATATCACTTTCATCTTGATTTTTTGGGGCAGACTCATTTTTTCCATCTTTTTTGAATCCTCAATAACTAGCAAATGACTCTGTGTAGCATTCGTAATCATTTGTGGGAATAAGTAGAGTGGTTGATTAGGCCGATCTCCACCACCCCTGTTACCGCTCACGTTAGTACATAGGAAAAGTGATCCAGGAGACACGACGAAGACGTGTGAGTCGGATTTATCTACACGGTCGCCGTACTGTACTAATGTGTCTTTAAAATAACTGCCAACTAACCAACTTCATGGAAGTAATCTAAACCCATTTTATAATTACAGTTCTGAAATATTACAGATTGTAAGCAGCTGACAAGAACTAAACGAATGAATGATGATGTGAAAAATGTTAAGAACATATGGATATAAATTGCGTAATATATTGACATTATTCTTCTCTTACATAATATCTTGATGTAATTAACATCTTCCCCATAATTTGTGTCTTTCTTAATTGGAATTTTTTATACAATCAAAAAGTTATGACTTCCGTATAATTAATTGAATACACTTGTAATTACACACATCAATGTATAGCAGTGTGAAATGTAATGCATTTTTTAGTTTAACGTATTTATTCATAAATCTGTAGTTGGCGTCTAGTCGCCATTGACTATGATCACCACTACAGGAAAATTACATGCCAGGTATCGACATGGATCCCTCGGTAGGCTAAAAACCAGAAGGCTGTTGATAGTTTCAATAGGATATATTTATTGGCGATCTCGTGGTGTCGAAAGAATACCGAGACGTGTCAAAGCTTACGGGCGGAATTGTCAAGCGTACTCAAGTTCGTGGAAGGTCACATGTAACGGAAGGAAAAGTCTTTGGTACAGTTAAACAAAACGAGTACAGTAAGACAATCACTGGTACAACTGGTAATAATAATAATAACTGTTTCCATCATGCAAATCGCGTTCTCGTCAAAAAAGTAGGTCAATACAAATCTATCAAGATGAAATATTAGTGTTAAAAGGGCATCTTAATAAAGAGTAATATGATTATGCTTATCATAAAAACACAAGCTTACATAATACTTGCTCTAAATGAAAGACTGATTATTTTCAGCCTATAAATACATTGACTAATTTCTGTTATCTTACATTATAATTACATAATTTTCTATCATTAACTTTTGAGAAGAATAGTTGTTGTAAAGAAATCTGATGCCAGAAACTACTAATCAAATAAACTAAATTATACACGACAGTTTGCAGAATGGTGTATAATATTGTGGTGTGACTTACTTATATCCACATAAGTAGTATATGGTGTTGGTCGGGCACTGAATATATTTCAGTAGAAGGTCGATAAGGAGAGAACGGGAACGGCACGCAATCGGTATGAAAATGCATGAACAATGAAATCGGAGAAGAAGGACTGATACTTGCTGAAGGAACAGTTAAGATTGACAAAGTTCATTGATAGTTTGCAAATTAACTGTTTACTGTATGGTTGTCAGAATTTAGTGAGATAGTCTGTAATTAGTGCCTGAATGCATTCGATTGTCCCCAATTGTGTTCTTGTTCACTACACTATGATTACCACAGCAATTGATGACGAGGATATTTGTATTTTTTTTTACTTTAAATCTCGTATTTCTTACTCAGTAATGAATTTGTGATTAATTTCCTGTTTACTATGTACACTGTAATATTGTCCTAGGTTCGAATCTCGTGAGGCGGGAACGTGGATGCGCACTGACAAGAAGGAGTCCCACAATAGGACGAAACGACCATCAAGTGCTTCCAGGTTTTCCATGGTGGTCTAGCTTCAGTTGAGTAAAATCTCCACGAAACCCCCTTCTGATAATGTTATATATCTCTAAATCAATATCATAGTTTTAACGTTAAAGGAATAAAACAGAAAGGTAATGTAACAATTTTAGTTAGATTAGAGACTATGATAAATATATGAGGTGTTTGAAGCTATTAGTAAATATTTATTCTTTCTGTTTTTAACTGTTAGATAGTTAAATGTCGAGTAGAATAACACTTATTTGCTTCATAGTACAAAGTGATACTTGTGATTTGTAGTGTCAGTTGATATGTTAAGCCCATATACCATATTGTAGCTTCTGGACAAGCCAATTTACCCTATTCATCTTGTATCATGTTTTCACCTTGTTCATTATTCACTTATTAACCCTGACCACTTTTTTTGTATGAGTGTATGTGTGTGTACGAATTCTTATCCTATTCATTACATGTTTGTCATTTATTCTTGTCTGACTATAAATATTGATGAACTCTTTGTCAAAGCGACTTGGTTTACCCACCATCTCCGATGCGTGTCATTTTCGCTTCGCTCTCTTCTATTTGCTTCATCCCTCTGATTTCCTGTCCAAATCAATAAATGTACAAAATATATATATTTAAAATCCATTCTCCTATTTAACTCCGTTATTCATGGATGCGGATTAAATCATGTATTACATACACGAGGATGGACAGAATGCATATTTTGACAACAATCATTCATAAGATCTAAATAGGAGTCAGATCCTAGCCCCCCCCCTAACATGGTTCTAAATAATGGACTTACACTTTTATTTCAGTGTTGTTTGACTTTCTATAAACTCAATTGGAAACTTCGATTTCTTATGAATTCATTAATGCTCTTATTGACTTTTAATTTTTGTTTTAACTCCTCATGTTGTATTTAAATGATCATTGAAATGTCACATTGTACGAGTGTGTGTGTGTGTGTATGTACACACTGGGCAAACATTTTTATTCACATGATTGTTAATGATCTCATGATTTCTATTTTACATTGTTTCAATTGTGCTTCAATCAAGTTAGAGTGGAAGCCTGTTTTTTGGCAAAACTCCTCTATATTCGAAGAACGAGAAGCCTCCTATACTTATATAATCTTGAGATGATGGAAAAGATTTGTGGCTGAGGTGGATAATTTTAGTGGAGTTTGTTCTCTGAGCTGGATAAATTGGTCGTGGAGCTTTCATTGCCTTTCTCGACAACATCACCAGCACAAACTTCAGGTAGACGTCAAAAGTTCGAACGTTCCTGCGTCCGACCCACAGCTTGTCTTATCGACCTTGATCCCGAATGGTTATGGTTGAAATCGAACTTGTCATTGTCTACTTAACTCAACATCAACATAGCACAGAAGCAGTGATGCACAGACTGGAAGCTTCGATCTTACCAGTGATCAAGATGAAAATAAGGGTTCGTTATGTAGACGACTTATTGTTTCTTGTTATTTTATATTAAAATGATCATTAAAATATCACATTGTACATGTGTACGAGTGTATGTGTATGTGTACGTACATTGGGCAAACATTTTTATTCACATGATTAATTTTCTAAAATAAAATAAGGGTAAACAACTTCATCCCGTAGAAAACAACTTTATTAAAAAAAACGCTAATCAGATGTTGTATTCATTAGATTAACAAAATAGAAGATGGAAGTGGGTGCAAAGGTAAGAAAGCTTCTATGAACAGTCAATTATCAACAAACCTCTAACAGTAGGCTGGTTGTGGAAAAATCAAACATTCATTCCCATTTGAAATAACCTCTAATGATATCACTAGAAATGATGATAGAAGGGTCGCGACTAAATGACCCAGTTCAAAAACAACATTCAAATGAAAAAACATACATCAAACATACTTTTTCTTTATCACTATAAATAAAGCTTGCAGATGGCATCATTTTATTTGGATAATCCAACAAATAATATGCTACACAGTAGATAAAACTTTTGAATGAACTTTATTACAATGATTAGATGAAATTGTCAATATATTGTAGATGGCGTCGAGTCGAGGATGGACTATGATCACCACTACAATGAGATTACGCGCCTTGAAACGACTTGGTCCCTTTGATAACTCTCAAAGCAGAAGGCTGTAATTGGTTCAGATAAAGTATATTTATTGGCGATCTCGTGATATCGAAAGAATACCGAGACGTGCCAACGAGTACAGGCAAAAAGGGCAGAGCATAAGAAAGTTCGAATCAAACAAGGAAGATAGCGGGACGAGAAGTGTCTTTGATACAGTAAAATAATCGCTGGTACAATTGGTTACAATAATAATTGTTTCTATCATTCCAATCGTGTTCTCGTCAAGACAAGCCGGTCACTACAATACGTTGAAACAAAGGTAACTTTGATGTATCCACTTTTCAACTTTGTAACAAATACATGAACAAATCACAACTCTACTTACATTGAGATTGTTTAATAAATAATCTTTAATTCAGTACAAAAATCAACTTCAGAGTTATTCATGTCATGATGATGATGATGATAAGTTTTAGAATTAAAAAGTGTTTTTCTTTAATCTAAAATGAGATAATAACTAGTTTCATTTTGTTAGTTTACCAACAGTGTAACTTGTGGCAAATAGTTAGTCAATAATAAAGAAGCATCAGATCAGTTTTGTAGATAAATGTGGATCTTGGAGTTTCAGGTCAGTGTATATGTCGTTGTCCAGTATTTTCTTTCTGAGGAATTATTAAAGTTATCAGAAGGGGTAGTAATTTTATAAAGTTGAGATCATGATTCAATTGAAGCTAGACCAACCATGGAAAACTAGGAAGCATTGGAAGGCCGTTTCGTCCTATTGTGGGACTCCTCCTTGGCAGTGCGCATCCACGATCCCGCCTCGCCCTCAATAAGACAAAACGGCCGTCCAGTGCTTCCAGGTTTTACATGGTGGTTTAGCTTCAATTGACTCATGATCTCAACTCTATAAAATTATTAAAGCTGCCGATATTTACCACTTTTAATTCATAACATAGACATATTGAAAAGTTTATAAAACCAAAGCCTTCCGCATATAGTTGCGTTTGTATGTTCTTAGAATTGATCTTCAAGACTAAAGCAACTACTATATTAACCTGTTGGCTTAGTGCTTAATATTTTGAACCTCGAAATAAACATGTAAAGCTCCAGTATCCTTAGGATTCAATTTAGTCCAGCTGATAAAGTTTAATTATTTTTTTCTGGTTAGCGTTTTTCTACGGGATGGGGTCGCTAACCCCATGCCCAACCCTCCTCCTTTACCCGGGTTTGGGACCGGCAGTAACTGTAGAAGAGCTACAGGCGGATAATATGGGAATGATGAATTCCATTGTAGCTTCAATGAAAAAGTATTAATAATCCAGTTTACCAAATTCTGATTGGTTTAGAAAGAATGTAACCTCGTGATTGCTAACATGTAAATTAATAAGAACTACATGTAATAACGTACCCTGAGAATTACCTTCATAAAGTATTTGAGTACTTTAAACTCAATTCATTTAATCACATCGTAGAAAATACAGTTACTCATGTGATTTAATTACCTGAAATAGTTTCTAATGTTTTAGATATTACCTAACTATTTAATATCAGAATAGAATAAAAGATATAGAGATAAACAAAATTATATTAGGTGATATATATATGATAAACAACTGTCAATCAATATCAAAGTGAGAATCTTCAATACGAACGTCAAGACAGTCAGTTCTACTGCACGGAACTGAAACGTGGAGAACTACTACTAAGTCCATCGTCAAGAAGGTACAAGTATTTATAAATAATTGTCTAAGCAAAATACTCAACATTCACTGGCCGGATACTATCAGCAACAGCGTTTTATGGGAGAGGACAAACCAGTTTCCATATGAAGAGGAAATGAGGAAAAGACACTGGAAATGGATAGGACATACGTTAAGGAAATCACCAAACTGCATCACCAGACAAGTCCTAACTTGGAATGCTGAAGGGAAGCGGAATAAAGGAAGGGCTAAGAACACATTACGCCGGGAAATAGAAGCAGATATGAAAAGGACGAATGTTAACTGGAAAGGATTGCCCAGGACATGGTTGAGTGAAGAGTGCTGGTGGGCGGTCTATGTTCCTCCGCGACGGGTAACAGGTGTAAGTAAGATATATGATAGTTCATTCTTGTATGTCTAATTTCGAATAACAGATTTTCGACATTTATTTCAACTGTGTCGTATAGAAAAATCATTTTCTGTATTTTCATTTTTTTAGTGAATATGTCTTATTATGCCCAACTTTGAAGTACTTTTTTCCTTGTGGAATCATCCACTTATGTGAAAGCATATTCCCAAACGTTGATCAGTTGAGATAAAAATGGTTGCGATGTCTCTTTAATTATTTCGTTTGATTAGTAAAGATTACAAGCGAATTTAATGAGTTAAAATTAAAGCAAACAGTCACTTTGATTGATGACATTCACTTACCTCATGTTTCCTGCTTTAGTCTGGGCACCTGGGCAGTATCACAGCCCTCACACAAATCGAATGAGATTTGTAAGGCGCATATTTATCTGGTGCTTCCTTGTACCAATATTTATGTGTTTAAATAAATAAATAATAATAACTTACCTCATGTTTAGTTGCATATTGGGGCATTCGGTATTCATGATTTCTGAAAGATTATACTATAGTTAGATGGAAATACAAACCTTATTAAAGGTTAGTTTGGTTGTAAGGCACTAAGAATTGAAGTTTGAAGGCATTCAGTGAAATTTTCATTATTTCAGCTTAATTCTATTTCTTACCGAGAATACTACTAAACAACGAGATACTAATTAATCTAGTTACATAATCAGTCAATTTCAAAGTAAATGGAAATGCTACAATCAATGTAAGATTAATATACTAAAATTAATAAATGGAATCATATGAACGCAATAGTTTAGAGGAATATGTCCTAAGTAAACGTTAACCAGTGGAACTTACTTCATTCGAATAGGTAAGCGTACATTCAAACAAACTTCTATCATAAATCCAAGTCATCATCTGTGTAGATCAAGTCACCAATGTGACAATGCTAAAGTTGTTAAATCATATTAGCTTAAAAAGATGAAGTGAAAATAAGAAAAACCATGGATTCAGAATGTTATATTCTAGTGAAGATATGAGTACAGGTAATTTCCGGGACCTATTAATGGATGATTATTCTATATATATTCTTTTTGTTTAACTATTGAGTATCTCGATTGTGTGATATCTATATTCGTCTTATTATAAGCTTCATTTTGATCTATGGATTATTAGTATACGAATTACTGTTCCTAAATTAAACTCAGTTTATTGATTATTGTCTCACACGTTCACAACCACATTTGGCCTTATCTTCTACAAATGCTATTTCCTATTTTATGGTGTGATGCGATCTGTCTGTCTGGTATATAAACGCAGTATGCTTGAATTGATTCGCATAACAGAAGCTGCAATTGGTGTTCTGGACTCAATTAAAAGGACTAGGAAGACAAGAGACCAATAAGGACGCTAGACTACTCATACTGGTCGAACATCATTGATTTGGCACAGTGTTAAGATTGGATAAGTCGTACTTTGATTGTTGGATAATTCACGTGATAAAAAGTCGGACATGAAATCATAACGAACTGGCATATGGCCTTCTTTATTTTTTCAAATTCATAACACAGAATATGACTACTAAAAAAGATGGAATGGATAGGTATGCATGAAAGAATACTCTAACTCAACATCTAGAGGAAAGTAAAACGTGAATATAACTACGATAACTAACATAAACACAAATTCACTTAGTATTGTTTGTTTGAATCTTCCAATTGATGTGTTAGGACTGCAACTGGTCAGTCTCTAATTGGCATATGTGCATACTGTGCGTATTGCCTTGACATAGCCTTAATTCACAAGCATAGACTCAGTAGCTATGTGAATAACGCGATGGTGTTTGAAGCGAAAGATACTGGGTTCAAGTCTCAGAGTAAGTGGCAGGTACATCCAGCTGACGAGTCTCAAATAGGACGAAACGCGCGTCAAACTAGATTCAACTACTAGCCACTATTCATCTCTGCTTAACATAAACACAGTGAACGAATTCAAAAAATAAAATAAAACTCATGTCAGATTAGCAAAATTTATTGCACAATATACATATGCACATTATTATTATTAGTAGCAGTAGTATTCATATAAATAAAAGCATACTTTGATAAAGCGGATAATACATAAGATTTATGACAGTTTCCACGTTGTACAAAAGAAGAACAATCAATCCATAACCAAACATACATAAATGAAATCATTCATAGATAATCATCAAATGATCTAAGAATAAATAACCATTTTAACTAAAGGCACAATAAAATAAATCAATATTATTGAATATTAAGATCATAGTTATGAATGTATAGATCTTTTTATATAAGAGAATAAAAAATAGAACTTAATAAGGGATAACTCTTTGATAGAAATACAAAAGAAACAAGCAAACAAAACAATTGACTATCATTGAAAGACATCAATAAAAAGTATATTAGTTATATGGAAGAAAGTCATTCAGTCAGTTAGTCAGCTACAACATAGGACCTCGGCACATGAATTATTTACTCTTCTTATTCATTCATTCATACATCAATTTCATTTCAAATAGATATATTCATGAAGAATTAATAATGTTATACTCTTTCAATGACATCTTCAAATCCCAGTCTTTCACATTATTGCTTATATTCTTATTACTTATACCGTTATGGGATATGAATCGACAATTGTATCTCTGTGCTAATATGGTATGACAACTTGAACTGATGTATGTATGTACGTACGAAGGTCTACGTTGTAGCTGACTGACTGACCGACTGAGAATTAGTAATGGAATAATAAATACTAATATATAGTTCAAATAAACCAAGTACAAATTTGTATATCATTACAATCTTTAAAAGAAAAACAAAATAAGTAATATAAAAGGACAAATCACATTAGTTAATCATTAAAACAGAGGTAGGGGAGATAGTAAAGTTTGAATATGAACAAAACTTTTTAATGATGATGATGAACAGTTTTCAATTCTATATGGAAATCTTACTGATATAAAAGAATGAAGAGTTTGTAGTAGTTCTATAGTGTGTATACTTATTATACAATGAATTTAACATCATTGGATTATGTATCAGTAACAAGTTACTGTGGGAGACAATAAACCAGATCCCAGCGGAGGAAGTAATCAGGAAGAAGAAGTGTTGGAAGTGGATAGGACATATATTGAGGAAATCAACTAACTGTGTCACAAGACAAGCCCTCACATGCAATCCTGAATGTCAAAGAAGAAGTGGAAGACCAAAGAACACATTACTCCGAGAAATGAAGAAAGACATGAAAAAAATGAACAACAACTAGATAGAATTAGAAAGGAAGGCCCAGGACAGAGTGAGTTGGAGAATGCTGATCGTCGGCCTATGCTCCATTAGGAGTAACAGGCTTAAGTAAGTAAGTGAGTGAGTGAGGATTAAATATAATTTATCGAAATCACGAAATATGATCTATATAGGTTAATTGTAAATAGAATACAAATATTCATTGATTAACACACACACACACACATATTGGTTCATAATGTGGACTAGTTTTGAAACATTATCAATCGTAATGGGGGGGGAGAATAAATGAGTTCAGAAAGCATTTTTCAATATGTTATATGCATTGATCATTGAAAATGTCGAAAGTATACAAATAAATAAAAAACTATTGAATAGACAAAAATCAATTAAGACAATCATGAATTAGAACTAAAACAAGAAGCATGGAACATTCTCCAAACTATTCATTCAAATAAGTACGAATTCATTCGGGATCACCATCATTTTCTAATTGTTGTGTAAATTTATTACGTAGTTTAGCAATTTTTGATTTAGGCAATGAACCATGTGAACGAAACATGGACTAAATATATATAAAAAGAAAGAAAAAGATTAAAAATGAATTTCTACAAAAAGAAAATAACAATTAGAAAGAATGAAAAAGAGCAGTGCCAAACAAAAAAAAAGAGGAGACTCATTCTGACAACAATCACTCGGTAAGCTACAATGTAGAACCAAGCACATATATACATCGGTCTAAGTTGTCATACCTCATTAGCACAACAAGATAAACAATGGATTCATAGAAGTAGTTAATTTAATGGTGTTAATATATGAAAGACAGGTTGTATATAAGGATATAGTACAGGAAGAAAGACAGATATGAAACAATTTCAATCTCACAGTTTAAGGGAAGACAGAGAGTGTATACACCTAAGCGATTGTGGTCGATTCTCAGCTATGTCACCCACAGTCTCCAACCACTCCTGGTTACGATAGTCTAGTGGACCCCAACCAAGTAGTCTGCATCTACCAACATAGCTCAGACTAGAAGTTCTAACATAAAGATTGCTGAGTCATATAGATACTATCTGAAACGAATAACCATTATTATTGATCTGATCAAAATTTGAAACCATGTGTCAATCATTGTTAATTTTGAGTAACCTATTCTCACAAAGGTAGGTTGTGATAAAGTGAACTGAAAATCATTGTTTTCTAGTCTTAAATAATAAACTTTAATATCATTAGTAAGAAAAATGCTCACCACTTCTAAAAAAAACATCTATTAACTTTATAGAATGGTTAGATTTAGCAGTTAAAGGTAATTGTCATTGTAAACTGGACAGGTCAGTGCTTCCAAGTTTGCACTAGTGGTATAGCTACAATTGACTGACGCTTTCAACTATGAAAATACTAAAATCTCCACAAAACCACTTCTAATAATGAATATAATCATATGCTCACTGGTGACTGACCGAGAAGTACATCCAGGAGCTCTAGTGCGAAGCAGTGACCAGTGAAGTTCAAACCACGTCTGTTGTGAGATAGGAACTCACTGAAAACAATTGGTTAACGGTTGCTCAAATTCGTGGATCAGTTGAAGTTAGACATTAACACAGTTGGATGACGGCTGGCTCAGTGGTCTATCGGTTAAGGGCTCTAGCTCGAGACTGGTAGGTCCTGGGTTCAAATCTCGCGAGGCGGGATAGTGGGTGCGCACTGCTGAGGAGTCCCATAATAGGACGAAACGGTCATCCAGTGCTTCCAGGTTTTCCATGGCGGTCTATCTTCAATTGACTCACGCTTTCAACTATGAAAATACTGAAATATCCACAAAAAACCCTTCTGATAATAATTACTAAGTAACTAATGATTATAAGAGAATGTAGCGATGTCTTCATAAAAATCTGTTTACATTGTTGGAATTGACATTCATTTTGTTTATTATGTATCATAGTTTTATCATATTGGTTATGTGTTTATCATAATAATGTAAATAAATCAATAAGCTATCAGTGGTATATGATAAACAGATTATGTATACAACGATCAGGTTGGTGAATTATTGAATAACTTAATATAAGTCCACAAGCTAATATAGTTTGGCTTCCAGTAATACATTTTATAAATTTTCAAGGATATTATCCTGTTAGCAGGAGATTGATTATGAATACATTGGTCTTGAGTGCTGTTAGAGGTATGAGGGCAGTTATAACTTGTTGTCTGAAGGAAATACCTTACTACTGTCACACCTCTGCACAGTCAGCAGTACGACTTCGCCTTCGGACCTTGTGTTTGCTGCTTTTAGACATACCGCTCTTCAACCGACCTGTCTGGGATAGTGGGAGCTTGAGGAAAGATTGTTCCAGCCAGTATAGCCCGATTGGCCCATCGCGATAGGCAAGCCCGACCACTACGTCAAGGTAGCAGCAACGGTCGGGATCCTGTTAGCCAAAACAATATTGAATCAATCAAATCTTAAAACTGGGTTAAATGATGCTTAGTGACTAAAAATTGTTTGATTTCTAACCAATAGGTCATAAGTTGAAATACTAATCTATTTAGTATCACTGACCCCTAAACAAAGTGTGAATCGGAGATTAGTACTTAATTTTGTATGCTGTAGATAAATTCAATTGATTTCGAAACTGTAAAACAATGATAAAAGATCCAAAGATTTTATTATTATTTGATTTATTTTAATTAAACACATAAATATTGGTACAAAGGGGTACCATATGCATATGCGCCAAACAAATCTCATTTGATTTGTGGGCTGAGATACTGCTCAGGTGCCCAAACTGAAGCAGGTGGTTTATTTAGGGGGACACACCCCGAGCTTTTGACCTAAATATCTGATCTACAAGGCAGTGGAGCATCGTAAGGAGATGCAGTCCCATGGTGGTCGGTGACCAACGATTGATTCATACGCCATTTGTTCCTTCAGGACACTGGAATCCATGTGCACCATTGGTTTGGAATCAGGGTTTTCCAACTCCCCTAAGTGGGTCCTCCATATTCAACAACCTAGTTAAATTTCCGGACATTCGCTTTTCGTCCTCTCAATTTCGGTAAACAACACCGGTGCCACGAGAAGGCAGTGAGTAGTACTTGTGTGGCAGAGGCTATATACGCGTAGCCATATGAGAGCATTTCGAGAGGGAGAGCGGAATGTCCCCACTCTCGGTCGTACCAGGGCATTTGGGGGCGATTCCACTGCTAGCCACTATCCATCTTTGCTTATATTTGATTTTCGGACTAACCTGCATAATTTGCATACAGAATCAATATTACGAGTAAATTAATTGTACATTACAAAGAACTAATGGAAAACCCTGTACAATGGCACTCATATAATTGACAAAGTAGAGTAATTAATTCTATATATGCTTATAGTTGTTTCGTGTTCATTTCTCAAATCAGTCAGCTACAACGTAGGACCAGGCATATATATACATCGGTCCAAGTTGCCATACCTCATTAGCACAACAAGATGAACACCGGATTCATAGAAGTAGTTAATTTAATGGTTGATCTTATGCAACGTAATATCTGTGTTTATGAGGTCATTTAATAAAAGCCAACTTTTATAAATTCTTCAAGATTCGCTTACAACAATAATGAGGAAGTATCCATAAAATAAATGTAAATAAACATTAACTTACTTCAACAAATTGATGACAGTATAATGTTTGTTTATCTTTGCACATGTTACGAAATGCTGTAATTAGGACAGGAAATTCATTGCATTGAATTAAATCTTTATAATGTAATCTGACCAATGATAAACATACACGGAAGAGTACTTTATCCCCTTCATAGAATAAACAGTCGAATACACGAATTGTTGTCTATAGTGTAGAAAGAATAGTAGAAATGAAAATAACTTTTTTGGTATACACTAGAGAAGATTAATTGAGTATTGAATTCAACAGGGAACAATGTTAGATATGAGTTTTATTAAGCATGTCTACATGACCATTAAGAGTAGAAGATACTCGTAAGTTACTAGTATTTGACCACAGATGCCTTAGAAATATTGCTCGCATCTGCTGGGATCACATGGTAAGTAATAGTGAGGTTAGACACAGGGTATTAGGGAATGATGGTAAATCAGTTGATGAGGTCATGAATCTTCATCGACCGAGATGGTTAGGCCACATGTTACGTACGCCTGAACACCGATTACCACGACCTGCAATGTTGAATAGCATTGGCGATGGTTGGAAGAGAGTTAGGGGCGGCAAACCAAAACGTGGCATCAGTCCTTGAAATCACTAACTTCTAGTCTGAAGCATGTTGGTAGATGCAGACTACCTGGTAACCAATGGTTGGAAACTCTAGGTGACATGGCTCAGAATCGATTACAATGGCGCAGATGTATACACTCTTTGTCTTCCCTTAAACCTTGAGATTAAAACTGCTTCATATCTGTCTTTTTTCCCGTACTATACTCTTATATACAACCTTTATTTTATATATTAACACCACTAAATTAACTACTTCTATGAATCCGGTGTTCATCTTGTTGTGCTAACGAAGTACGACAACTTGGACCGATGCATATATATGCTTGGTCTTGCGTTGCAGCTGACTGATAGATTTGAGAAATGAACATGAAACAACTTTAAACATATATAGAATTTAGGTTTAGATCTTCAAACATAGTGATCACTGTAATCATACCTCCATAGTTTTTTTTCCAAAAAGCTGAACAATAACGTGCTTTTGAAAAAGAACTGAAGTTATGCTTTTCACAGTTCTTTCACGGTTCAATAAACACACCTAACAGGTTAAAGAGACGATACTCCTGATGAAATAGTATTTGATATGATGAACATAATCAAGAGATGAGGACAGGTAAATATTTTGTCTAGGTCTTCCAAATTAAGTGTCCCGATCACTTTGAGATTTGATATATGTCTACGCAAAATATTCAACATTCACTGGCCGGATACTATTAGCAACAGTCCTCTGTGAGAGAGGACAAACCAGCTTCCAGCTGAAGAGGAAATTAGGAAAAGACATTGGAAGTGGATAGGACATACATTAAGGAAATCACCAATGTGCATTACAAGGCAAGCCCTAACTTGAAATCCTGAAGGGAAGCGGAAAAGAGAAAGACCAAGAACACAGCACGCCGGGAAATAGAAGCAGATATGTAAAAGGATGAATAGCAACTGGGAAGAACTGTAAAGGATTGCCCATGACGGGGTTGGATAGAGAGTGCTGGTGGGCTGCCTATATTCCTCCGCAAGGAGTGACAGGTATATATATGTATATAATCACAAGTAGAATAAATAATCTTGTGAACAACAATAAACCATAAAACAAGTTTAATAACACTCAAATAACAATAAATATGACTACTTTACCTCAATTGGCAAAACATCAGCAAATAAGCATATAAACCATTTAGTTGCAAGTAATGTACAAGTAATACCTGAATTCATGATTATTTTATGAACTGTAGGAATTTTATCTCTATGTGAAGAAAAGAATATACACATAAAATAAAACTATAAACATTTATGATTAACCAAGTATGAATGAATAGTAAATGTAAAGATTTGCTTAACAATTAGATTATGCAATATATATATATATACATTACAAGTCAGTCACAACGTAGAACTTCGTACGTACGTACGTACGTACATCAGTTCGAGTTGCCATACCAAATTAGCACAAAGATGCAGTTGTCGATTCAGATACCATAGTAGTAGAAGTAGTAAGAGTATAAGCAGTAATCGGAAAGATTATGGTTTGAAGATGTTATTCAAGGAGTATAATACAATGAAATATATTTGTATAGAGAATAAGGATAGGGACATAAAGAATTCAGAAGATTAGAATTTTGCAGAACACAAAGAGTGCATGCACCTTCGCCATTGTAAACGATTTTGAGCCATGTCATTCAAGGTCTCTAACCATCGATTTTTATCATCTCGCGAGTCCCAATCAGGTAGTCTATACCTACCAACATGGTTCTGTTCACTTGTCAGTGTCTTCATGGATTTGTGCCACATTTTGGTCTGGCCACCCCTAGCAAACACATTAAAAAGAACATTTTAACCAGTAACATGATCACCAAAACCGGTCAGGATAATAGAATTCACAAATCTTTACAGTCATAATAGTTAAGGTACTTAATAAATATATCAAAACTACCTTGCTCAATATAGAGAGTGGATTGCAGAGGGATAGCCTTAGATAAATTGATACAATGAAAACCAGCTTAATTCATTAGGATGGAAAAATGTTTCTAGTATCTGGTCATTTTTGAATAAGTGATTTGAACTAAATAAGCAATAACACACCAAACTAATACAGATTTATGAATAGGGGGGCTTTAGAAGACAATCTAAAAAAATGAGAAAGCTAGTTGAAACTACCTGACTTTTTATACACTACACTTAGAGAAATTGGATAGGATCTTATTACTTCATGAATGATAAATCAAGGGGCTTGAATGATTGAGTATTTTTGTACTGCAGATTATCTTAAAGTAGATTGAAGAAATCGAAAAAAAAGAGTAATAAATGGAAAGTTAACTTATAAAAAAGTATGATTTAATCTATACCGTTCATTGATACCGCTGGTTATTGACTGATTTAAAACAACTATTAGACGATTTTTTTTGCTTCCAATAGGTTTTTTCATCACTAGTCGTGTGACAAACGAAATTAATCTCTGAAGAATCAAAACCAATATAACATATGCTAGCCCCCGAATGCCCTGTTACGGCCGAGAGTGGAGAGACTTCGCTCTCTCTCTCTCCAAACGCTCTCACATGGCCACGCGTATACAGCCTCTGCCACAAAATGTCCTACTCACTGCCTCCTCGTGACACCGGTGTTGTTTACCGAAATAGAGAGGACGAAAAGCTAATGTCGGGCGCTTTAACCGGGTTGGTGGACACGGCGCGTTCATATAGGGAAGTTGGAAAACCCTGGTTCCAAACCAATGGTGCACATGGGCTCCAGTATCCTGAGGAAAAAAATGGCGTATGAATCAATTGTTGGTCACCGGCTACCATGGGACTGCATCTCCTTACGATGCTCCACTGCCTTATGGATCAGATCTTTAGGTCGAAGGCTCCGGGTGTGGTCCCCTAAGAAAACCACCTGCTTCAGTTTGGGCACCTGTGCAGTATCACAGCCCTCGCACAAATAAATGGAATGACGCTTTCTACTGACAATACTATTCTCGCTCCTTTAATAATTTTATTGTTATTATCATATTTATGACTGAAGAACATTCAGTGTCCAGTGGGACTACTAATAGTAATCCAGCACCAAACATTTATGAAACATTGCCTCTCTGAGTTGATGTTGTTTTATAGATTTGTATTTTTAACTAATATAATACAATTATCAGTTTATTAACTTTTATTTTGTTTCTTCTTAATACTGCATTTTGATGCCCTAATGCATTGAAACAATAACATAGTTAATTTTAATTCATATATGTTGGTTGTTTGGATCTTCTGATTGATGTTTGAGACCACAATTGATCAGTCTACTATTCGCATGTGTATATCCTGCGCCGATTCCCTCAATACTGCCAGTAGGTCACTCCATCGATCTCTGCTTAAAATGCTTGTGACCTAGTGGCAGTATTGAGACAACCGGCACAAGATATACATATGCTAATAGTAGGCTGATCGATTGCGGTCCTAAACATCAATCAGAAGATCCAAACAAACAACATATGTGAATTAAAATTGATCACATTTCAGTCAGTGGCTATCTGAACTCAGCAACTACTAAGTGGATAATGCGATGTAGTTTGAGGAGAAAGATACAGAACCAGAGTCCCACAATGAGCATCAACTGTGTGATGCAGGTACATACGGCTGACAGGTCGCAAATAGGATGAGACGTCAGTCCTGGGTTCCATTGCTAGCCACTATCCATCTCTGCTTAGTAATACGGTTAGCTTTATTGTTTCGCCTATTAGATGACAGTAGCTAAAAATGCATTTCTCGAACTAATACTTCTTGTCAGATGTTAACGAACCACTAATTTGTAGTAATCAATAGTCATGTTTACTTTGACTATTTCATTCTACTCAGAATGTACAGAAAGGCGTAAAATTTGGTTTTACAGACAGATTTTTATTGGCATATCTTTTTGTGGCAAGGGTGATAAGCTAGGATGAGACACTACTTCAAACCATGTCTATACAACTATCTACAAGACAATTAACTAAGTAGGGCAAGGTTTGCTTTTCTTTTTCTTTCATTGAAATCAGTTGACCGCTTAATACTTAGATTCTAATAAGAATTTTCTAGACCAATAAATTACCCATTAAGAAAGATATCATATTTCTGATACTTTCACCAAATGCATGTCATAAAAAGAGGGAAAAAATTCAAGAAGAATGGTCAACACAATCCTTATAACTTACTTCAATAATTCGTTGAATACCATACAGTCAACACGTACAGCTAACATATCAGAAGAATAGTATTTTGGCAAAATATGATTAATCAATGCATCCAACAACCAAAATGCTTTTACTTCTCTCTCATTTGGCGGACAATCAAGAACAAGTAGTAGTACAGCTGCTATATAATTCATACCCTATTTCAAAAAAGAATGTATACAAATGAAGGAGGGAGAGAAGAAGTAAAAGCAAATGGAGATAAGTCTTCAAATTATGTTTATAATTTCATTTAATACAGCATCAGTTGTGTTACAGAATACCACAGTCTATTTATGATTGATACATGACTCTATTACTCAGAGATAAATTTAAATATAGAATACATTCTCAGTTTGCAGAAACTTAAAGATGTCACTGGTGACTAGGGAAATTTCAAAGGCACGTTAAACCTTAGATTTACAAGTAAGTGAAAACAAAAATAGGGTAAGGACTCGGTATATATGTGTACGTGCATCAAAAGAGAAGCCGATTATCGTTGCAAAACACCTCAAATACGCATAGACTTCGAGGAAAACGAAAGGAACTATACGAGAAAACAATAATTCCTAGCATTGATTAAAAACTGATTAAAATGTGTCTGCAGTTTAAATCTACTAACAGTTTAGAAAGGGATCCATAAGAAAGTAGTGCCTGTTATAATTAAAAACCTTTCCTTATATACTACCACCACTAAATTAATTACTTCTATGAATCCGGTGTTCATCTTGTTGTGCTAACGAGGTATGGCAACTTGGACCGATGCATATATGTGCCTGGTCCTACGTTGTAGCTGACTGACTGACTGATAATTAAAAACAATCTAAACATTATACTGGTTTGTTTGTACAATCAGTCAGTCATGTGGATTGATTATTAATACAGTGGTCTTAAGTGCTGTTAGAGGTATGAAAGCACTTATCACTTCCCGGTCGCCCACACCGTGGGAAGGTTCTTCTAGAGGTACCTGAAAAGGAAATTGGGTTAGAAGTGGTCTTAATAGCCTGAGAGCGTGACAGCAGTGCCCAAGGGACAAATGCTTGAGGTCGGTCACACGCGACCTTTTTGTGGGTAGTTTTTGTGTTAGCTCAGTACTTGTTGGGACCTTACCCCCGGAGACGGAAATTCGTGGGATAAGGCGAGGTGTGCATTTTTAAGGTCGACCTTTTCTAACCCCACCCCTAGTTGTGGGAAGGCGGCATCGCTGTCATGCTGGTTGTCTGAAGGAAACACCTTACTGCTGTCACACCTCTGTACATTCAGCAGTACGACTTCGCCTTCGGACCTTAGGTTTGCTGCTTTTAGTCTTACCGCTCTTCAACCGACCTGCCTGGCATGTTAGGACCTACAGGAACGATTGTTCCAGCCAGTATAGCCCGATTGGTTCATCACGATAGGCAAGCCCGACCACCACGTCAAGGTAGCAGCAACGGTCGGGTTGTTTGTACAATAGTTTAAGTTGAGATACAAACCTATAAACATCCAACCAATATCAATTTCATGTCGCTTTACTCATTTACAATCGATTTTTTTCACAAAAATACTTGGTGTTGTAGATAGAATCGGATTTGTTTAACTTCTTTTTACAAAGCAATATAACAGCTTATATTTGATTGAAGTACTTCAAAATTTTCATCGGAACGAATGTTACTTATTTCTTGAGTTCAAAACAAGTTGCATTTTCTACTAGAATTCATCATAAGAAAACAAGCCATATAGTATTTATTTTGCTGCGAGAACTCCCATTTTCCTAAACATAGAATATAGATGCCCAATATTGAAAACAGTAACCATATTTTATCTCCAATTTTGGCATCTTGGTTTATCTAATCTATTAAAGATTGAGTTAGGTAACAGACAAAGTTGAGTCAATTTATACAGTTGTAAGTTCTCTTGTTATTTAGCGTTCCCCCAAATACTCAACCACTCAATAAGTCACCATGAAAGGTCAAACAAGACAATCTTAACCACTGGGAATTGTATGTGCATAATCAGTCACTTATAAACAAAGTAAAAACTAGCAGAAATAGTCATCAACAAGATTCCTCCCAACAAATGAGTACAGTGAGATGAACTTAACAAGATCCAAGGCAAAGAAACACAATTGTAGAATTTATTTCGCTGTCATAATACACCAATAAACTGCCTTGCTTGGTTTAAAATTTTCATATATGAGTACAAATATTGCAGTTCATTAGATTAAACCCTGATGGTGTAATTGAAAATGATTTTGTCCCCTTATGTGTTGTTCCGAAAATAAGTATCTGATTATCAAGTAGAATAAACGAAGTTTCAAAGAAAATAAAGCAGAGGAGTAAAAGGCATGCGATATTATTTCAACTCACATTTAATGGAGGATTAAGTAGAAGTGCCATCTAAAGTCTCCAATTACTGAATGAGATTATTACGCGAAGCCTAATCAGGAACTTTACCCCTACACATCTCCGATTAACAGTGAATGACCGGTGTCATGTCTTGTCAATGGAAACCATAGGATGTATGCAGACCTTTCCTATTTTAGTCGGCGCTCTGTCGTGGTAGGCGGTTACTAGACATGTGTAATAAATGCCTTAACTACCCTCGTCGACGAAGATTCACAGACTCATCAACAAGTTCGCCATCTCTACCTTACTACTCTACGACTAACGTCAACATTTCTCACTCCGTTGTTCTACGATACAAGGGGTTATTATGCTAAAGTTTATGATCAAATACTAGTAATTTGCTCATGCACCAAACCTTCAAATACCAGAATGACACATGGATGAGTGTTACATGCAAAAGTTCAATAAACCATGATTGATTGTAACAAATTAAAAACTACATGAACATGAAATAAATTTTCGAAAAATACAAAATGACTTGGTAATAAAGTATAGAAAAATTTGTAACGAGATTTTATCTTTGTGCTTTTATTCTGCATTAGTTTTGCTTCATCGAATTCAATATTTAAACATTTTACTAGATGTCTAAAATTTTATGAAAAAAATATAATTTATCGCCAGCCGGCTGAGTAGTGCATGTATCTGGATTATCGGTTATCTAATAAAGTGAATAACGCGCACTTTTGTAAACTGATGCGTTGCTTCACTTTTACACTGAAACTACAAACAGTACCAATACATTCAAGAGTGATCACTAGTAGGATCATGAGGAATTTGAAAGTATTAACAAGTATACGAAAAGTAAACTGATAAAACAGCTAATCAAAACCTTTTTTGTCACGAAATAACGTACTTGGCAAT
>NW_017386002.1:482817-489493 GCF_000237925.1 Schistosoma mansoni
CTTGATGCACGTATAAGGAAAGCCAGAGCGGCTTATGCCAATCTGGGCCATCTTTGGCGCCTTCGTGATGTTAGTCTGGCTGTAAAAGGTCGGATCTACAACGCGTCGGTGAGAGCAGTTTTGCTCTATGCTTGTGAAACCTGGCCTCTCCGAGTTGAGGATGTTAGACGTCTCTCTGTGTTCGATCATCGTTGTCTCCGAAGGATTGCTGACATCCAGTGGCAACACCATGTTAGTAATGCAGAGGTTCGGCATCGTGTGTTCGGGCGCAGAGACGATAATTCAATTGGTGTCACCATCTTGAAACACCGACTTCGGTGGCTCGGACATGTTTTACGAATGTCGTCCCAGAGACTTCCACGTCGTGCATTATTTGCCGACCCTGGGACTGGTTGGAGAAAGCGGAGAGGAGGTCAGTGTATGACATGGTGTCGTGGCATGAAAGAGAGCTGCAAAGGGCTAGCTTCTGTTGGTCCTTCACGACTCCCTGGTTGGGGTCCGAGAGATAGTGCAACACAGTGGCTAGAGACGTTATCGGATATGGCTCAGAATAGAAGCCAGTGGCGATCCTGCTGCAACCTTCTTTTACTTTCTACATAAAGAATGGTTCTAACTTTCCTAACTGAAAGAATCTTCTGGTTGTACATTTCAGCCCGCCTTATCTTTTCATCCTTTATCTACCTACTTTCATTATTTTGTGTGGCGCATATGTACCTGGTGCCCTTTTGTACCAATATATATGTGTTTAAATAAATAAATAAATGTACCTGTTACAACTCGGACCGACAGATTTCTATACTACATTTTTACAGATACCACTAAGCTTTGTAGTCCAAACTACACAAAGCGTCTTAAATATACAACCCAATAATTGGATGTTCCAGTTCGCCTGAATCAAACTGTCTAAGTTAATGAGGACAGTTATATGAGTAGAAGTTGTAAATTTAAACAAGGGCTAGTCGCAACGGACAGCAAGAGAATAACAATCCCTTCAAACAAAAAGAATTAAAAGACAGTGGCTAACCATACTACGTTATCTCAAAACAATCACACGAAAACGCTACTTTTATGAGCGAATACTACTACTTAATTATAAGCTCTGAAAAGTTCAGATTACCATTTAAACACGCAAAAATCAAACATCAGATGAATCCCCTAGGATTCGCTTTTTGCTGTATTGTTACACAACCACTTAGATTTTTGAAACACAATTTTCAATTTGCTAGCCAATTCGACGAAAAATAATGGTCCGGATAAATATGATCATTGTAATAGATTCGCATGGGATTGTGTATTATTTAGATTGAGTGATCTAGGGACATGACCCGGTCAACAATTTATATTATTATAAGCTGAAGCGATGTGGATCTCATAAGACTTGTTATTAAAATTCATAAAGTTAGGTTACAAGCGAATGACCTCAAAAGTGCTCGAACTTTACAACCGACGGGTGGGAAACTGTGTATATTAGATGATTTCGTTCATTTTTACCCCAGCATATTCGCCGCCATTAACACATCCATCAAGTTCAGTTTGTACAGCGCAAAACCGAAAAAAGCACTTCTATAAATCTGGATTGTAACTTTGTGGTTGATATACGACTACATTACTGAGTGAATGCAGAGATTAGGTATCAAAGCTCTAGCATAAACAATTTCTACATCAGTTTGAAATATAAACAGAGACATACCAGCCAAGATCACATTCCAAATATTTGTTGGGGGTACTTTGGAAACAGCTATTTGATAGGCGTCTGGATTAGCTTCCATTCGTTCATAAGCACCAGAAAGATGCATCCACACTGTTGGGCGAATATGATCCGGTATTCCCTTCCGACAGAACCTTTTAACTAAAACCATAAAATAGAATAACTAACGACATACATCTCGCACTTTTTTTAGGTGGAAGGGTGGAGAAGTACTTTTCCCAACGAGAAACTCTTCTCTGCAGTACTGACTCATAAGTCTGGACGAAGTCGGAATATTCATCGCCCTCAACGTATTCTGGCGATTCAAAACCACGGTCTGGAAATTTCCTACAGAAAAAAGCATGATATCAACTGAAGGTAAATACAAACTGTTCTTCCACGGAACTCATGAAAACCAAGGACCATCAAGGTCATACATAAATTCGAAATACTTTCGGACACTGACCTTGGTAAACGCCAAAGGTTGAGAAAATTAAAAAGCGGCTACGTTGACTCTTTTTCATCCTTATAAGGACGACTTGGCTTGCAAAAATGTAAAACCTGTTGTTTTTACCCAACTATGAGCGGTAGCAATGTTCTGTATCCTACCATGAATATATTGCATTTAAACTTTGAGGATCTTACAAATGGCTGTGTTATTATTTAATTACCAACCATTCGTCTCATTTTACTCTGCTCCATGAATATCTCCTGGCAGAACGAGGCAAAGGTAGATGTTGAAACAGCCAACTCACCAAAACTAGCGAGTAACAAAAAAGTTTATTGGGTGACCAGAATTCTTGTTACGGGTCTCTGGTTCAGTGTTTTTTCTTCCGAGTCGAGAAGAATAGATGAGGCAGCTAGATTCAGTCTCAGACTTTTAATAGTGGGAAATATCAACACTGTTTGTAATTTACCAACAGAAAGTGTAATAAATGGTTCCTGACAAAGAATTCGATGATGCATCCCAATAAAAGTCATTGCTTCGGTAAGAAACTAGATTCGGATATATCTAGCAGTAGCCAATTGAGTTCCACACTCATCATGGGCATTAAGTGCCTTAGCGAACCAAGAGACAGGCATAACAGAGAAAACAATATTAGTGAGAATGGACTTACACGAAAAGATGTTGATTTTATCAAAAACAAGTAGTAAAAATGTTACTTAGAAGTTGTAAACATCTGGTTGTCTGCGAAGTACAAGAAAGTCTCCGAATAGACGTGAGAGATAAGTTATATCTAGTCCAGTATGTTCACTAAGGTATATTTTGGTAATTATTTCTCATAATTAAATGGCTTTTGAAACAATGAACTTGATGGTGGTCATGTTCAGTCTATTGCAACAGCCACTATCTAAAGAGTCTCGCTCCGGCAACTTTGATAGACCATGTTTCACTACTCATAGAATGCTTCTACTGTGATCACTACCCAGATTCGATAGGTTTATATGTGATTAAAATAAATCTTCTACCTAACCATCCTTAAATTTCTTAGTTTTCCTGGGAACATTTTGGTAGAAGCAGAAAAGACACACGTATTGTCAAACTTTTCCCTATCCATAACCCCATTATTTTCATTACTATTAGTCGGCACAGGGTGCTTGAACCATAAAGTGAAATTATTTATTTGGGGAACCTGATAGAGTAATTTCTTGAGATAGCAAAATGTGTCTTAAACATGTTATTTGTATTAGCTGAACGACAATGAGTGAGTCTATATGCTCACAAGGGAGCAAAGATAAGGACTTAACTAACATTTTCGGCCAGGGACGTCCAATGACGATACCTAGTAATCCGAGTGTTGGAGAGAAATACAAGGATGAAAGTAATTCGCAGGTCAGAATTATAAATGATAGTTGTTCGTTTAAGTTTAGTTATAGTCTGGGAGCTGATGGTTTGGCCCTGGAGATTTCATCGTTCTTCTGAACAACGTCATCAGAACAGACTTCAAGTACAAGTGAAGTGTTCGAATTTTTCCACATATGACTCACAGATTGCCCTACTGACCTCTATCTTGATTAGGTATTGTTGATCTTTAACCTGTCATTGTTTAATTTGATATTTGGATCGTATTTCCCATTGAATTAATTCTCAGTCCTATAATTATTCATAATTTTCATGATTAACTGATAAACTGAATCGATTTCAATGTCTTTGTTGATTGATGATTGACATGAGTGCCAAGCTTCTAAGAACTATCTTGTGTTTATGATGTTGTTATGAGTTGTTGTAGCTTACGTCCACAAATATGGGTGACATGACGCAAGAGTTTTAAGCCTAATTAGGCCTTACAATGTGATAAACAATGAGTACTGCCTATAAGATTATCGGGAGAAGCATAGATTACAATCAGCAGCAGGACAACTCCCAAACCATACCTATGGTAATGACATGAACTTTTGTCATTATTAGAACAAATTTGACTATGACCATTTCAGTCTATAGTAGGTTTTCTCTGCTGCTTACACTGATGATTTTCACAGGTGATGGTGTTACTAGGCATCCAACTGAGCTAACAAAATTCCAAATTATTTATTAATCAACTGACAGCAAAAATAGATGATGGCAAGCACCGAAATTCAGGACGCCCGCTTCGTCCTACTGTGACTCTTCAGCTGAGTATACCTTCGTCCCAGAGTTGAGGTTTACTCCGGGGCTCGAACCCAATACCATTCTATCCAAACGTCATCGCGTTATCCACTTAGCTACTGAGTCCTGGATCCCACTGCTAGCCACCATCCTTGTTTGCTTAAAATACTTGTAGCTTATGACAATGTCGAGGTGATCCTCACATAATGCACATATGCACATATGCCAATAATAGAGTGATCAATTTCCGTGATAAACATCAATGGGAGGATTCAAACAAGCAATATAAAATGAATTTGAAATCATATGTATTAGATAAAGATGATCACGAGGGGGCAATTATATTAATGACAGTTATGGGCCAATTTTTTGGAGGATATTTATGTCGACAGCTTCGTCCCGTATTAGTCATACTCAGTGATTGTCAAGTCGCAAAGACGCGCTGAGAATAACTGTCGATAGTGTTTATTCAAGATTACCTGGTGAGAAGTGGGTAATATTGTTTTAGGTGATTTGAAAATATCAGAGGTTTGTAGCAATAATGAATCCGAGCTGCCTGGTTATATTGCAAATTGAGATCCAGAAGCATTTGTTCACATAGTGCTCATTTTCTTGGTAGGTCTCAGAGTTTTTGTTTTCAATACTTGCTTGACTAACAACCAATCGATGGTTTCGTTACCATATGAGGTAAGTACGACGACATCTTAACGTGACATTTTTATTATCTCGGACATGTTAAACGTCGTTTTAGACAACTAGTGTGATAGCCGAATTCATAGACCCAAATATGTATAGCGATGACGATTACGATGAGCTCAGTGAAAAATATTAGGAGTCAGTCGAATAATTGTTAGATTCAAATAACATAGTGATGATATAACACAATGCACCTCTAAGCTAGGTAAACATGTACGTTGATCAGGAATATAACAATTATAAAACCTTGGAAAAGAAGGATCTAGGGGTCGAAAAAACTTATGGGACCACAGTTAGGAACGTGATGGTTATAACGTTTTGTTATAACATTTTGTTTGTATCAGGCTCTTTATGGATGGGAACAAGTCAATCAATCTGTGATATTGAGGTTGTTCTATTACATTCAACATTCAGACGCATGTTTCTAATTTCTTTAATATAATAATAATAATAATAATAATTTATTCTCAAATAACAGATTGTTACATGAGACATGCCGGTTTACAGGCAAGATCAAATTGTTAAAGAAGTTACAATTTTCACTGTTGAAAATTACTCAGATGGGTTGATATTTCATAAGATATGAATTTAAATGGATTTCGTAAGGAACATGTCGATATCACACTTGGCGCACTTTATGGAGGTAGCGTTGCAACATACAACTGATGGTCGAGAATAGGTACATGCGAAGTTGGGGGCTTTTAGAAGTTTCGAACTTATATCCCTCCAGGATATCAGAAGCTTTAATAACGGTGTAGGATGAAGTCACCCGTGCCATATCTGTTTTCGGTGGAGTATCTGCAGGAGGCTGAAAAAGGTGTAAGATAAAGGAAGGACGAAAAGCAGATCACACAATATTCATGAAGGAATAGTTAAGGTATAACCATTTAGTCTATTTGTCTGTTACTGAAGTACTCATTAGGTAAGAACATACTAATGTGTTAAAGAAAAATAAGTGTGGGCAAGGTATGAGTGGATAAGGAACTGTATAAATGAAGGTAGTTCAGAAGGAAGTATGGAATTGTGTAATTGTAAAATAAAGTGCTGAAGACAGTATTCCGATACAAATGACTGTCTCTCTTTACTTTAGAAGCTGTTTGAACTCTCTTTTTTTGTTTACAGATTTTATAGGGTGTAGAGTGGGCTTCGCTTTTAGCCAATTGTCTAGTTTGCTTGTATTAGGATTACTTGGTAGGAAGTGGAACCAATTCAGCTTTTTTTTAACATGATTCAAAGTGCTATTTCGCATGAATAATTTTGCATTAATACCGTTGGTTCGTGACATCCCACTAGACATAAGGAGTCGTAATTAATATGTTCTGCCCCACAGACACGGGTGGATTAAAGTTATCTCCCCACCATCGTGTTTGCTGGTCAGTAACGCCACCCCCCTCCGTCATTTTATGATGTTAGGCTCTCTTACGTTTGTGGTCGGTATGAATATTGCTTTAATCAAGGACCTTATTTGGAATACACTGTCTCTGCAAGTTCCATGTTTCAAGCAAATCAGATGGTAAAAGCATTTGTATTATGGGTTAGATATCCATTTAATATATCGTACTACTATGAAGATAACTAACGGTAAAGGTTAGAAGAGACAAGTAAGATTATATGTGGTTAAGAGATGGTAAGGGCTAGTAGCAAATCAGAGGATATGAAAGAGAATATTGTAAAATTTCAGGGTAAGAAAAATAAAACATGAACAA
>NW_017386003.1:0-2500 GCF_000237925.1 Schistosoma mansoni
ATGAATAGTTTAGTTACTTAACAATTATATAATAGGAAATATACATATCATATTGGTCCATAGATAGTTCTCAAAGTTACCATTCATAATTCTTTTCGGGATATAACAATATCTAATGGTTTAGATGTTTATGATATAGATCATAAAATTCGACAAATTTCAGAAACTTCTAAACTAATAAAAATAATAGTGAACCCAAAATATATAATGACGCATGCACCTGGCTTCGCGCTGGACTGCATGTACCCTGGCTTAGTGGAAATTCACCCTAGGCTTCAGTGGTTATTATTTTCTTGACCGGGGTACCTAGCCTGTCGTATGCCCTGATGGTGTTCTCGTGACTTTCGGGTTGCCTGATCTGCCAAGGGCGATGGGACAGTGCATGACAATATTGTTGTGTGCTAGGTTCAAAGAGAATTGTTTGCTATATGCATGCAAGTCCGCCCTGTTATTGTTCCTATTTCAAACCTTTTACACTGTTGAAGCGATCCGGATTGGCTTGCCATTCACGGGTTTGCTGCCTGGCATGCACCTGGCTTCGTGCTGGACTGCATGTACGCTGGCTTAGCGGTAAATATCCTGAGCTGCAGCGTTAACCATTAGTTCTATGCATTTGGGTAACCGATGTATGGGATTATTGGCGTACAACTTTGAGCGGTGGATCACTCGGCTCGTGTGTCGATGAAGAGTGCAGCCAACTGTGTGAATTAATGTGAACTGCATACTGCTTTGAACATCGACATCTTGAACGCATATTGCGGCTACGGGATATCCTGTGGCCACGCCTGTCCGAGGGTCGGCTTTTCATCTATCACGACGCACATTAAGTCGTGGATTGGGCGAGTGCCTGCCGGCGTTTAAACCCGTATATCAACGCGGGTTGCTGGTCAGAGGCTCCGTCCTAATAATCCGGCCACAGCCTAGTCTGGTCTAGATGACTTGATTGAGATGCTGCGGTGGGTTGTGCTCGAGTCGTGGCTTAATGATATTATACACGCTCGGGATAATTCGCACCTATCGTATGCTACGTTAATCACTTGATCTTGTCTCTGGTTTGGTCTATGGTTTGTACCGATTGTGTGTGTATTATGCACGAATTATTTAATTGACCCCGACCTCGGATCAGACGTGATTACCCGCTGAACTTAAGCATATCACTAAGCGGAGGAAAAGAAACTAACAAGGATTCCCCTAGTAACTGCGAGTGAACAGGGATTAGCCCAACACCGAAGCCTGCGGTTATTTGATCGTAAGGCAATGTGGTGTTTAGGGTGGCTTCAGGCATTACTGCTCTGTCCCAAGTCCAGCAATGAGTACGGCTTCCCATTCTGGCCCAAAGAGGGTGAAAGGCCCGTGGGGGCAGAGATCAAGTGTGACAGTTTTGCTCTGAGCTACCCTTGGAGTCGGGTTGTTTGTGAATGCAGCCCAAAGTGGGTGGTAAACTCCATCCAAGGCTAAATACTTACACGAGTCCGATAGCAAACAAGTACCGTGAGGGAAAGTTGAAAAGTACTTTGAAGAGAGAGTAAACAGTGCGTGAAACCGCTCAAAGGTAAACGGGTGGAGCTGAACTGCAAGCTCTGGGAATTCAGCTGATGAGTGTGATTTGTACTTGGGCATACTGGCCGCCTTCAGTGTCTGTTTAACCGCAGGTGCCTTCCTTTTTGGTGGGTATGTGTGAATCGTTTGCTTACGACGCGCGCACTGTTGGTGTGAGGGTCTGCTTGTCAGTGCACTTTCTCAGGGTGTTCACCACGACCGGCACTGCTGCCTGTCTGCTATGGTCAAACTGATCAGGTCTGATTTCTGTCAGTCTTGGTTGGGTCGGTAGGTGGCTCTTTGGCTCATTTATGGGCCGTGAGTGTTACTAACTGGCTGTAGTGGATCTGTGCGGTGTGTCGGAGATGGCGGCTTCGCATGCGTGCTTAGACCTTCGGGCATTGCTGAGTGTGGTCGGTTTGTTACTAGCTTCGGCTGGTCGGCTGATGGCTTGGTTTTGTCACGTCGGCGGTTGCGTGTGTGGTTTGCATTGGGCCAATAGTCTGTGGTGTAGTGGTAGACGATCCACCTGACCCGTCTTGAAACACGGACCAAGGAGTTTAACATGTGCGCGAGTCATTGGGCGTTACGAAACCCAAAGGCGAAGTGAAGGTAAAGGTTCGGCTTGTCCGGACTAAGGTGAGATCCTGTTGTCTTGCTCATACTTTCCAAGTTGCGAGCAGCGGGCCCATCACCGGCCCGTCCCATGACGTAGACATGTGACCTCGTGTTGTGTGCACCGTCGGGGCGGAGCAAGAGCGTACACGTTGAGACCCGAAAGATGGTGAACTATACTTGTGAAGGTTGAAGCCAGAGGAAACTCTGGTGGAGGACCGTAGCGATTCTGACGTGCAAATCGATCGTATAACGTGAGTATAGGGGCGAAAGACTAATCGAACTAACTAGTAGCTGGTTCCCTCCGAAGTTTCCCTCAGGATAGCTGGCATTCTGAGAAATAAAC
>NW_017386003.1:7719-9714 GCF_000237925.1 Schistosoma mansoni
TGTTGTTGTTGTTGTTGTTGTTGTTGTTGTATGCCCAACTTACATCATGTGATTTGAGAAAATACGGTTTATTGGTCCTCATTGTTATATCCCATAGTCTGTCAATTATCCCGTGACTAGATCGCAAATCAGAATACAGACTTGTTCAACATTTTCTGGACCAAACCAATGACGTGTTTACCAGACCGAACAGCCTAGAGTCAACTCTCAGTCCGTATTGTTTCTTCTCGTCTAGTCCTACACGTTTGAATCCAGAACATAATCTCGGCTTCCTTTCTATGAATCATATATTTCAAACATAAACAGTTTATATTCAAGCGAGTCCAACAGCACTATACCATGAAAAATAAAATAACCACCATACAAGGTCAAGTCAAAAGTGTCTATGAATGTGAGCTACTGTAACTAATAAATTGGAATAACTCGAAAATAATAAATCATACCATAATATTTAATGGGTCAAATGAATCTTCATAATAAGAGAAATGTGAGTATATATATATATATATATATATATATATATATATATATATATATATAAACCAAATACTTACTAATTATCCAATAGAAATATATGTACTAAAGGTGCATAAATAACTCCTAGCAGTTACCATTCATTCAAAATTCGTTAGGATATAACATTTATAAGGTTGAAATGATCGTAACAACACATTGCCGACTGTGATGCAACAGAGTGGGGGAAACCTCGAATTTCACATCCACCAAGGAATTCAGCTAAACTTATGTTGTTGTCATTTCATTTCTTTTGACACAATTCAAGTGTAGTTACTACGTGAAATACAACTATACACAAGTTGTTGTGCTAACTACACACACACTACCACTCTCAGACAGTTCAGCAACGAAATGATTTTCATTCTTCAACTTATGAATTGAAAATGAGTTTAATTTCTGATTGTCGGATTAAATCAAATACTTCATGTGCTTTGCCCACTGTAGCCACTTTTTTATTGTTTTCTTTAGACATTGTCAAAGAATTGGAATCGAAGGCGATACAAGCAACAAATGAACACATGGATAATAGAGGTGATAAACTCAGCATGTTTTTATTCAAACAAATTCTGACCATCAAACTGAAATTGATTAGACGACACATATCACAAGTGATATCAGGGATATTGCAGACATATATTATGTTGTTGTTTACAATTCAGCCTTGAGTAATTGCTTGTGCAATTCACATTGTTTGAGGACTATGAGAAAGGCGTCTCCGGACCGACTATTAATTCACCTAAAATAATCCTCAAGATGATTCATTGAAAAACGAAGACAGATTCGCTTAGTGATGAAGAAATCGAAGAATGTTGATTGTCAGTAAATGACGCAATATTTATTAACAGTTCAGAATAACAGATATTCATTTTCATTTCTAGACTAGATTATTGTAGTTGATGAGATGGTGAATTCCTGCAACAGATAAATCACATGTTACTTAATATTACTGACGCGTTTAATTACAACCTTTCCTGTAATTGTTAGTAACGTGATACCTAATGTAGTGAACTATAATCGTGGAATTATGTATGCATGTATATGACACTTTCTAGTTTATTTTAGATCATCGGGAGATTATATTTATTTTTCTTACCTTAGATGATAAGTCACTTGAAAAACAACATTATGAAGCCTATTCAACATTAGGCAAAGAATTACGTAATCATATTTACATATTTAACAATAATTTATATTTATCATTGTTGAAAGCGTGAGTCAATTGAAACTAGACCACCATGGAAAACCTGGAAACACTGGACGGCCGTTTCGTCCTATTATGGGACTCCTCAGCAGTGCGCATCCACGAACCTGCTCTCGCGAGCGAGATTCGAACCCAGGACCTACCAGTCTCGAGCCGAAGCCCTTAACCGATAGACCACTGAGCTGGCATCCAACGGAGTTAATGTCTAGCTTCAACCAATCCACGATTTTGAGCGACGAATCTCGCTCGCGAGAGCGGATTCATTCACAAATCGATAT
>NW_017386003.1:9914-13173 GCF_000237925.1 Schistosoma mansoni
CCTACTCCATGACACTCACCGGTCCTACACGTTCACTCCTACTGTTGCCTCTCCATCAGCAATCCAGATGAATTGGTCGCTTTATGAACGGATTGAATGAAGTGGACAAGTACGTGTCTGTCATCTGTGGATAAGGTCACGCTTGAGCATTTCAACGGAATTACAATTCATCAAATCTCCAGTCGTTGTGTATAGTTCAATGATGGATAGAGTGTGAGAGCGAGTGAGACAGGGAGAGAGAGAGAGCGAGCGAGCAAGTGAAAGAGGCAGAGTAATGTTGATGAGAATCGGTCGTAGTATGTGGGAATTCAGTTGAATCAATGTGTTCATGTGTGTCTGTCTGTCCAGCTATCTGTATGTATGTCTGTCGGTCTGTCTGTCGGTCCGTCCGTCCGTCCGTCTGTCGGTCCGTCGATGCGTCTGTCTGTCCGTCGGTGCGTCTGTCTGTCTGTCTGTCTGTCTGTCTTTCTGTATGTATGTCTGTATGCATGTGTGCATGTGTACATGTGTGTGTGTATGTGTGTTTGTATATGATCACGTCTCTGTGTCCATGTTCAGTAAATATTCGCAGGCATCCAGAAATGCATGGATACATTGACACAAACACAATAATGTCACATCTATTCATAACTCATCCTTACACAAACAACCGACATGCACACAACATGCACACACATAATCTCGCGACGTGTGTACAGATATTCAACTCGATCCATATGTCACCCTTCTGTCAACGGTGTTCGCATCTTAGTGTGGTTCTTTCAGTATGTCACAGACACACAGGGACAGGTGAAGACACCAGTGGAACCAATCCTCGAGAAACTTCAGATCATTTATTCGTGAGTGGATGATGACACGTGGTCAATTGTCCTCTTTAAATTTTAGACTAAAATTCTAACTAATATATGTCTAAAACAACCTACAGCTTTTGTAGCAGTAATGAATCTTATTTTGAAGGGGTTTGTACTATGTCGTCGTATCTGAGAGAGAGATTGAGACGTAGAGAGAAAATGAGAGAGAGTGAGAGAGAAAGAGATTGAGGGAGGGTGAGAGTGAGGGAGAAAGCAAGAGAGAGATGTATAGATGCGTAGATGTGTAGATGTGCAGATAAAGAGATGTGGAGAGAGATAGAGTTTGAAGAGAGAAATGTGCACAGACTGACGGAGAAACGTTTCGGCACAGAAAATTCCAATGTGCACATCGACAAACTGGAACAGATACGAACAAGTTTCAAAGACGAAACAGTGCGAAATCGCAACATTAAAATGTCACACCAATCAAAACGAAGCATCATTCAACGTGCTCGAACGAACACGATGATCAAACAAACTGCACTCAAACGAACACATCACCATGACGAATCAAACCATAACTATTTATGTGACTGTGCAGTGTATTACGATGAAAGTGATTTAGTAAGGTACCGATTTATCCACAGACGTCAGTTCAAATTGTAAGATGATCACTTTCCAAACTGTTCTACACTTGTTCATAAACACGTGTCTTCACATAATCACAGATTACAAGTTCAAACTTAAATATTCACGCTCTCACATTTCAGGTGACCTCGCATCAGACAAACCCACAGGTGAGTTACATTCTTTATTAGTCAACAGATCGCACTATATCAGTCATGAAATGTAACTCAGTTCAGTCGAATATATACACTTTCTGACAATGTGATGTGCTGAATCGTTCAAGTAATATTCGCATTAGTTGAACACACTGTCATTCTGTGATAAACAAGCTAGACATAGGATCATTGAGAAATTTCATGGAATACACTGAATCATATAGATTTGAAGAGATTTTGCTCAAATGTGTGAATTGTGATGAATATGGAAAAGAGTTGACCATGTTGATAAACTAATATAACGGGATGGAAATAGAAGGTTAATCAGATTTCCGTGTTATGTACAACGTGTGAATTGTCAACAAAATGACCACACAATAACCGAGTGACTTCGACAGAATGACAGTCACTTTACAAGTTCTATTAGCGAAAGTTATCTGAGAGAGAGATTGAGACGTAGAGAGAAAATGAGAGAGAGTGAGAGAGAAAGAGATTGAGGGAGGGTGAGAGTGAGGGAGAAAGCAAGAGAGAGATGTATAGATGCGTAGATGTGTAGATGTGCAGATAAAGAGATGTGGAGAGAGATAGAGTTTGAAGAGAGAAATGTGCACAGACTGACGGAGAAACGTTTCGGCACAGAAAATTCCAATGTGCACATCGACAAACTGGAACAGATACGAACAAGTTTCAAAGACGAAACAGTGCGAAATCGCAACATTAAAATGTCACACCAATCAAAACGAAGCATCATTCAACGTGCTCGAACGAACACGATGATCAAACAAACTGCACTCAAACGAACACATCACCATGACGAATCAAACCATAACTATTTATGTGACTGTGCAGTGTATTACGATGAAAGTGATTTAGTAAGGTACCGATTTATCCACAGACGTCAGTTCAAATTGTAAGATGATCACTTTCCAAACTGTTCTACACTTGTTCATAAACACGTGTCTTCACATAATCACAGATTACAAGTTCAAACTTAAATATTCACGCTCTCACATTTCAGGTGACCTCGCATCAGACAAACCCACAGGTGAGTTACATTCTTTATTAGTCAACAGATCGCACTATATCAGTCATGAAATGTAACTCAGTTCAGTCGAATATATACACTTTCTGACAATGTGATGTGCTGAATCGTTCAAGTAATATTTGCATTAGTTGAACACACTGTCATTCTGTGATAAACAAGCTAGACATAGGATCATTGAGAAATTTCATGGAATACACTGAATCATATAGATTTGAAGAGATTTTGCTCAAATGTGTGAATTGTGATGAATATGGAAAAGAGTTGACCATGTTGATAAACTAATATAACGGGATGGAAATAGAAGGTTAATCAGATTTCCGTGTTATGTACAACGTGTGAATTGTCAACAAAATGACCACACAATAACCGAGTGACTTCGACAGAATGACAGTCACTTTACAAGTTCTATTAGCGAAAGTTATCTGAGAGAGAGATTGAGACGTAGAGAGAAAATGAGAAAGAGTGAGAGAGAAAGTGATTGAGGGAGGGTGAGAGTGAGGGAGAAAGCAAGAGAGAGATGTATAGATGCGTAGATGTGAAAATGTGCAGATAAAGAGATGTGGAGAGAGATAGAGTTTAAAAGAGAAATGTGCACAGACTGACGGAGAAACGTTTCGGCACAGAAAATCCAATGTGCACAT
>NW_017386003.1:13373-15256 GCF_000237925.1 Schistosoma mansoni
CACCGCATAATGGCAGTACGTTGCTATTTCATAAGTTCTAATGGCGCTCTTTAACGCTTCCAGTGATGGAAACGCTACCAGATACAATGTATTCAAAAATACATTTTCCGTTTCTGTGACTACGTGAGGAACAACAGAGCCTCTAATTTGCACGTTACTGACGTCCATATTGTGAAGAAAATTATCTATATCCATAAGTACAGAGCTTTTATACGAATTTCAAGAATTACATAACCAATTACAACGCATTTACAACTAGGAATTTCATTGGACGAAAGGGATTGAAAAAAATTGGAAAATGGGATGAAAATTTTTTGATTAAGGTGGACAAAAAAAAATTATTAAAAAAAAATTGAAGTGATCCTAATGTTATTCACGTTCGTCTATATAGTTAGATGGAAAATACATGTCTACAGGAGCCTAAAAAAGATTGCATTATAAATTGATTCGGCAACAAATAACAAATGAGGTTACGTCTTAATCAAGGGGTATGAAAGAAAATGATTTATGGGTCAGACAGACCTATTGACAAATATGAAGAAAAGCGACAAACACAAAGGTCATAATAATAATCCGAATAATAATCAAGATAACTTGTATAAGGTAATAATAATAACGGATTAGAGTTTAAAATGTAAAACAGTAATTAAAAAAACCCGATAGTAATCGAATAAAAGTGCAGAAAAGAAAAAAACAATCAGAAACATACAATCGAGGGAATTATGGCCAAGGAAGTGTGAGAAGTTGGACAAATCGTCAGGCTTAAGTTCACGGATCGCCCATTCCTCATCATTGCATAAAATATTGATTATAGCCTTTTTGATTCGATAGATTACTTTAAAAGACGAGTCTTTTGGAGCAATATGTCCACAGTCGATCAAATGCTCTTGCATCGAACTAGTTATCTTCTTTACATTCTCCTTTTTAAAAGCCGAGCCGGATAGTAATCCAATAAGCGTTTGGAAAGCGATCGCTTTGTGCGGCCTATGTAACGTGTCCTACATGAGCAAGTAAATTTATAGATACACATCGATGTGGTCCAAAGCGAAAGTTTATCCTTAACACACCCCCAAATGGTAGGTCAGCTAGAAAAAAACGATTCGAAGCTTGGTTGTGTAGAAAGTTTTATTCAACGACTTTGAAATCCGTTTATTCAGGATTTCAGCAGCCGTGTCTCCTTTGAATCCCATATTCATAAAGAAGGTTTTTCTTCTGTACTGTCAAAGCTTTTTCTTGATGAGGTCTAGGCGTTAAGTTGCTATCGACGAACCTAGGTGGATAACCGTTTTGGATGAGGGTCTGTCTAAGATGAAGTAGTTCTTAAATTTTGGTCTCATTGGAACGGATTCGCTTGATCCTTGAGGATAAAGAGTGAATTAAGTTCCTTTTTCGACTCAGTGGAACCCAATTATGGAAATTCCTGTATTATCCATTCCAAGCGGGTTTTCTATACAAAGATCTCTGTAAATAACCTTAAGGTATTTTTTTCAAACGGACATCAAGAAAATGGAATTCACAGTTCACTTTTATCTATAGAAAACATCATTAAATTTAAATTGCACGTTGAGCGTACATCGTAGAAGTAGTTGTTTAAGATAATGTTTTGGGATACACATATCAAGATTATTGCTTTCAATATAGTCACATAAAAACAAACAGTTTCTGTGAGAGGAACATTTGTAACAGCGAAGTGACATGTATTGAGAACATTTTCTTACCAATTACGTTCATATTCTATCATGCGTTGATTATTTCTAAATTGAGTCCGACAAATTTCAAGAACAACTCGTATTTATTTGGATATGACTTTTAAACAGGGTTGTAAAAATGTCAACTAACCCATTTTAGCATTACAGTGAGATATAGTGAGTTTATTTATTTTA
>NW_017386003.1:15456-19917 GCF_000237925.1 Schistosoma mansoni
TTTATTATACCGTTTCTCGAGAAAGCTTTGAGAAGATTTGTAGTTCAGCTGGATGGTTTTGAAGGAGTTTTGTTCTTTGATCTGAGTGGTTCGGTCGTGAAGCTTTCATTGTTCTTGTGAACGACATCATCAGCACCCGACGTTTGTGATGACTACATGGCACAGGCTGTTCCGTTTGACGTAGTTTATACTTTTGATACAATTTGCTGGCCTGCTTAAATTATGACCGTTTTGATGGAGCAGTGAGTTTGTGTTTGATATAACGTGATACGACTCGGTTTATCAGCTCTGTGGTCATATCAAACCCTGAAATTTTAGTCGTTTCAATCTCCGTTGTTACGCTTTCAATAAGAAATCACTTCGGTAAATGGTGTTTTGATGCGACATACTCGATACACCATACGGTGTTTGTGATGGCCAATGTTGATCACCGAGACACGGTCCTATTGTCACACTTATCATTTACTAATTTCTTGTCTCTGAGTACGCTTTTCATTTGCACCACAAACACGTGTTGCAAAATAACCGGACTGTGGCTGAGCCGTTTAGTGTTTGCAAAAATATAAAAACATCGCATCGTCACATGTGGCTACAAATGTCGGAGCAACACTTGTCTTCCATTTGTGTCAACACATATTATGGTGAATGAAATGTGCGCTGCAGACGAGTCCAATAGTAAGACGAAACGGCAGAACAGTGCTTCCGGGATTTCAGTGGTGATCTAAAATTTATCAGTTGACCATTTCAATGATAATGCAGATCATCGGTCGCTGATTTACATGTAGACGTGTTCAGCAAAAGATTATGGGGCACTGCGATGTATAGTTTCCAAAACGTTGGACCATATAAGATAAAATGTTTTCATTCACCAATTCGCACAGTCGATATGGATTGTTATCGCTCCTCAATAATAGTAAATGCTAAAGGAGATGAATATTGACAGAGGAATACAGGATGTTAAAAATCTAGTGAAATCGTTTTCAAATTTACAATCGATAAAGAGAGACAAATTTAGCACCAATTTCACATGAACACGGAAATCACGAATATAAATTCAGATCATTATAGGTTCTTCGATATTCAGTGCAGGAGATCGAACTTCATCGTAAATTGAAGAGGGTATATGATATAACCCTCGGAACAACATGGTTTTATATACGTATTGTCTCCATCTAACCCTTTTCCGTCACCACAATAACATTTGTCTTCAAACTACCGTTTAATAACAAATTACCTAAAACTCCACATGCTTCTTTACCTTTCCATGTTTCGTGCACATTTCAATAATTACAATAACATCAACAATCATTTCTTCCTCTAATTCCAGACATGTTTCAATAAGTAAAAAAGAACACCTCAATAAATAGAGGGTTTTATAAGAGGTTCAATTTCCAATAACTCCTCCCGGGTAAAGGAGGAGGGTTGGGCATGGGGTTAGCGACCCCATCCCGTAGAAAAGCTAACTCGCTAAAAAAACGCTAACCAGAAAAATAATTCAAACCATTTAAACTCTGCCCTGGGAGTTGAAGGAATAATGACGTCTCATGATGAAAGCCGAAATTCTTCGGAAGTCACTAGACCGATGCACCTTCTAACAACCAGAGCAACACTCTTTATAGGTACATAGAACGTCCGGACAATGTGGGAGACAGGAAAGACCAGCCAAATAGTAATGTAAATGAGGAGATACAACTTGGCAGTACTCGGAATCAGCGAAACCCATTGGACACAAACTGGACAACAAAGGCTAGGTACAGGAGAGATGCTGTTGTACTCCGGTCACGAAGGGGAAAATGCTCCACACACTCAGGGAGTTGCTCTAATGCTGTCCAAAATAAGCAAGAAATGCACTTGTGGGATGGGAATCTCATGGACCCAGGATAATCAAAGCATCATTCAGAACAAAGAAGCAAGGGATCACAATGAACGTTATTCAATGTTATGCACCCACCAATGATAGCAACGACGATGATAAAGATCAGTTCTATGAAAGGCTGCAATCAATTGTAGCAAAGTGCTCACGAAAGGACCTCACCATCCTGATGTGAGATCTAAATGCTAAAGTTGGAGTGGACAACACAGGATATGAAGATATAATCGGACGACACGGACTAGGAGAAAGAAATGAAAATGGGGAGAGACTTGCAAACCTATGTGCTTTCAACAAATTGGTTATAGGCGGCACAATATTCCCACACAAACGCATACACAAAGCTACATGGATCTCACCGGACCACACCACAGAGAACCAGATAGATCACATCTGTATCAACAAAAAATTCCGAAGATCAATGGAAGATGTGAGAACCCGGAGAGGAGCTGACATAGCTTCAGATCACCACCTGGTTGTGGCCAAGATGAGACTGAAGCTTAAGAAAGACTGGACAAACAGCACTACAAAGGTTTAATACAGCCTTCCTTCGAGATGCTGACAAGCTACATGAATTCAAGATAACTCTCAACAACGAGTTCCAAGCTCTACAGGATCTACTGAAAGAACAAGAAACTACTTTGGAGGACAACTGGAAAGGGATAAAAGAAGCACTAACTTCAACGTGTCAGGAGGTTCTTGGTCCTAAAAAGCATCATCACAAGGAATGCATCTCTATGGGAACCCTGGACAAAATTCAAGAAGGGAAGAACAAGAAACTAGCAATTAACAACAGCCGAACACGAGCAGAGAAAGTCAAAGCACAAGCAGACTACGCAGAAGCAAACAGGCAAGTGAAGAAAAGCATTAAAGCCGACAAGCAGAAATACATGGGAGAACTAGCAACGGCGGCGGAAAAAGCTGCAAGAGAAGGGAATATGAAACAACTATATGATACAACGAAGAAATTGGCAGGGAGATATAGCAAACCAGAGAGACCAGTCAAGGACAAAGAAGGAAAGACAATCACTGAGATTCAAGAACAGAGGAAAAGATGGGCAGAATACTTCGAGGAACTGCTGAATAGACCAGCCCCATTGAATCCACCGAACATCGAAGCAGCCCACACAGACCTTCCAATAGATGTCACTCCACCAACGATCGAAGAAGTCAAGATGGTCATCAGACAAATCAAAGGTGGGAAGGCGGCAGGACCTGACAATATACCAGCAGAAACACTGAAGTCAGACATTGAAATAACTGCAAACATGTTTCACCTTCTATTCAAAAAGATTTGGGAAGAGGAACAAGTGCCAACGGACTGGAAAGAAGGATATCTCATCAAGATACCAAAGAAAGGAGATCTGAGAAAATGCGAGAACTACAGAGGCATCAGTTTGTTATCAGTACCAGGAAAAGTTTTCAACAGAGTGCTGCTGAATTGGATGAAAGACGCAGTAGACGCCGAACTAAGGGATCATCAGGCTGGATTCCGTAAGGATCGGTCGTGCACAGACCAGATTGCGACACTACGGATCATCGTTGAACAATCAGTTGAGTGGAACTCATCACTATACGTCAACTTTATTGACTATGAGAAGGCGTTTGACAGCGTGGACAGGAGAACATTATGGAAACTTCTTCGACACTATGGAGTTCCTGAAAAGATTGTCAACATTATCCAAAACTCATACGATGGATTACAGTGCAAAGTGGTGCATGGAGGACAGCTGACAGATGCATTTCCAGTAAGGACCGGAGTCAGACAAGGCTGTCTACTCTCCCCATTCCTCTTCCTTCTAGTGATTGACTGGATTATGAAGAATTCGACATCTGAAGGGAAATACGGAATACAATGGACTTCTCAGAATCAATTAGATGATTTGGACTTCGCAGATGACCTAGCCCTCCTCTCTCATACACACGACCAAATGCAGATGGAGACAGCAAATGTAGCAGCAGCCTCCGCATAGATAGGCCTCCACATTCACAGAGGAAAAAGCAAGATTCTCAAATGCAACACGGAGAACACCAACCCAATCACACTTGACGGCGAAACTCTGGAAGAGGTGGAAACATTCAAGTACCTGGGGAGCATCGTTGATAAACAAGGGGGATCGGATGCAGATGTAAAGTCGAGGATTGGCAAAGCAAGGGCAGCATTTCTACAATTGAAGAACATATGGAACTCAAAACAACTCCCAACCAATTTCAAGGTCAGAATCTTTAATACGAACGTCAAGACAGTCCTACTGTATGGAGCTGAAACGTGGAGAACTACTACGGCCATCATCAGGAAGGTACAAGTATTCATAAACAGTTGTCTACGCAAAATACTCAACATCCACTGGCCGGATACTATCAGCAACAGCGTTTTATGGGAGAGGACAAACCAGCTTCCAGCTGAAGAGGAAATTAGGAAAAGACGTTGGAAGTGGATCGGACATACATTAAGGAAATCACCAATGTGCATCACGACTCAATCCCTAACTTGGAATCCGGAAGGGAAGCGGAAAAGAGGAAGGCCAAAGAACACACTACGTCGGGAAATAGAAGCCGATATGAAAAGGATGAATAGCAACTGGAAAGAA